>NC_090448.1:9361581-9556581 GCF_031143425.1 Pleurodeles waltl | reverse complement strand
AAGGGAGGGGCGTTGTCTGCTCCTAAACAAACACACCCCAGGAAGGAGGGAGGACGTGGGAGAGCAGTCAAGGTTGGCAACTTGGGCAGAAACTACACAAACTTTAAAAGGCCCAGATCCCACCTACACCTGCTAGGATGAAGAAAGCCAACATTTGTTCAGGGGTTCACCCTCAAGCTCCTGTCAGGCTCTCAGAGGCAGAGGGGCCCCTGTTGGGCGAGCCCAGCCCGGTGCTGCTCACACCCCAGCTGCAGGGGCACCTGCACATACGGGTGAGAGACAAGCGTGTGGGAAGTTCCTGCCCTGACAGTCTAAGAGAGAATGACTTGCCTTGTGTCACCCCGCAGTCTGCACCCCTTCATGAGTGCTCAGTGCGCTCCTTGGATCCAAGAGACCCCTGTTCTTTCCTTCTTACCTAATGAGACACCATCCAAACTTCTAGACCTGTGGTTCCCAATCTTTTGACTCTCGAGGACCCCCACTGACTCACTACTGGAAGCCGGGTACCCCGAAAGGAATTTGTACGATTTAAATTTCAAACATTAAAACAGTAATTCACAAAAAACACACAAACAAGCATGGTATTGAAAAACTATGCAAAAACTGAAACATTTTGATGGGAAGGTTGATGCTGCATCTCAGTGACTAACTTTTCAATGTTTTTTTTTTTAGTAGTAAAGTTGAATACTCAGGTTAGATTCTACATTTCCTAAGCGATTTCTTTTTTTATTTTTAGGTCCATGAGATCTGAGAAAGCTTTTTCACATAAATATGTGGTGGGGAAAGGAAGTAAAACCATAAGGGCCTTTCATCGCTCCATAGTGTCTCTGTCACATGTATTCATTTGTTTTATAGCGCCTCTCATTCCAGTGTAGGGTGTGGCAGCACTTTACAGGGGACCACAAGGTGTAGGATTCACATGTGATCCACACTGGGAGGCATTTTGTAAAAGTGCTGAGTCTGGATAAGCACAAACTTAGGATTCAGAACATAACACAGTGGTTAGTGCTGACTTTAATAATAAAAATATTTTTTTTACACAAACAAACCTTTTTTAGCAGCATACGGATAATGAAAGACTGGGAATTAAAACATAACTTTCCAATTTGTGCCCTGCAGTTTGCGTGCAGCTCTTTGATGGCAGCTCACTGTGCTAGATTACGATTGTAACTTATGAACGGCGCAGTAACATAAGGGTCTCTGTGACAAAAGCAGTAACTCATGGAGCTACGCACATAAAATACTGCTCTGTGATCCGCACAGTACGCGTTCTCTGCAGCAGGCACATTAATCCTCTGCGCTACCTTAGATGAGTCAAAACTGCCACTAGATAAAACTCCCATCTCTCTCCTGCAGGTACATTAATCACAAGAGTTGTCTTGAAGCTTTTATTTTTCTGTGAAAGCTGCTGGATGTACAAGGAACTTTGCAGTGCTTTTAAAACTGCACAAATGAAGTAATAAATATAAAAACAGGCAGCATGAGGCCTCAGCTGAAGTGCCTCCAGGCCTTGAGGTGCCTGCGGACCCCCCAGGAATGTGTCACTGACCCCTGGGGGGTGCGGACCACAGACTGGGAACCGCTGTTCTAGAATATTCTACAAGCAGAACTTAAAATTGCATTATTAAGAGTGATGAGTTTTCAGAGTAAAAACGAGAGAATGTGGTGACAGCAGACAGATCCTTCTACTTCCATTCTTTGGACTCGCACAGCAGCCTGGCAGCGATTTGATAGCTCAGTTTGTTCAGTCTTAGCCCAGCTCCTCTCTGACCTGTGAGAAGCAATGTTTGTATGTGCACACAGGTGACCTTCCCTTCTGAACCCCTTTACCTAGGCTATCCCTCTCCACCCCTCTCCCGCCTCCTCCCCGGCCCATTAATTCTCATCCCTCCTCCAGCCAGAGGCCTTTCAACCAAAACAGTGGGACCCAAGAGGCGTCACTTCCGGTCCTGGACAGCTCCTCACCGAAGCCTCTGAACGCCAGCTCCAACCATTGATTTCTTTCAGGTAGTGGGTACCGTGGAGCAAGGCTGGTTTTTTTCTTTTTCTGGTGGCTGCCTCCTCTTGGATTCACAGCAGAGTAGATAGAAAATTAAAACATGCCCACTTCGAACCAAAGCTCTGAAGGCAGCAAGCGAGTCCGAACCTTTCTAGAAGAGCTCCTTTGTCTCTTCCAGCCCAGCACCTTTTCATTCATCCTTTCATCCACCAGCTGAGAGCCACCATTTCACCTTTACATTGTCATCCATTCATTCTTTCATCCATCAGTCAATATTTCACCATTCCATCCAATGGGCATCCGTCTATCCAGTCGTTCACACTTACATCATCTAGACATGCATCCATCCATGCATTCATCCACTCATAAATCCATCATTTGACTTATCCATCCATCAGTAAAGTATTTCATCCATCAATTGATCTTTTGTCCATCCATTCATCAATCCATCCTCTCAGATTTCAGTTCACGATCCAACCACCCTCAGATTTCCATTTACTCTCCCATCCTTTCACCCACCAAACCATCCATGCCCTCTGACTTCTGTTTACTCTGCTGTCATTTCATCTGCTGTTCCACCCAATCCATCGATTCATCCTCTCAAATGTCTATTTACTCTGCCATCCTTTCACCCACCAAACCATCCATGCCCTCTGATTTCTGTTTACTCTGCTGTCATTTCATCCGCTGTTCCACCCAATCCATCGATTCATCCTCTCAAATTTCTATTTACTCTGCCATCCTTTCACCCACCCATTCATTCTCTTAGATTTCCATTCACTCTGCCATCCATCGTCCTTCAAGCATGAAATATGCACTTTCATCTGCCAAGATGCGCGTGAAAGGGCCCCATAAAGAAGCCCACCCCGCCCTAGCTGCTAAAGCGGGGTGCTCACTGCACAGGAGACCCCTTCCCCTTGCTTTCAGGGGAGTAATCACAAGGTCGGCGTTAGTTTAGGAACCGGCCCTTATGCAGCAGACTGAATGTGTCCCGTTTTTGTAAAACTAAATAAAACTCGGGAACACGTTCTCAAGGGGTCCTGCTCACTCCGACCTCTGCCTGTGGGAGCCCAAGGGGCCCCTTTCATATTCTGCAGGGGCCCCCATCATCTTGCGTTGGTGTGTGTTGCTGCGCTCCGACTGAGCCTGTAATGACAAGAGGGGTGCTGAGCTCTGACTGAGCCTGTAATGACAAGGAGGGTGCTGCGCTCTGACTGAGCCTGTAATGACAAGGAGGGTGCTGCGCTCTGACTGAGCCTGTAATGACAAGAGGGGTGCAGCGCTCTGACTGACCCTGTAATGACAAGAGGGGTGCTGCGCTCTGACTGAGCCTGTAATGACAAGGGGGGGGGGGGGGCGCTGCGCTCTGACTGAGTCTGTATTGACAAGGGGGGCGCTGCGCTCTGACTGAGCCTGTAATGACAAGAGGGGTGCTGCGCTCTGACTGAGCCTGTAATGACAAGGGGGGGCGCTGCGCTCTGACTGAGCCTGTAATGACAAGAGGGGTGCTGCGCTCTGACTGACCCTGTAATGACAAGAGGGGTGCTGAGCTCTGACTGAGCCTGTAATGACAAGGAGGGTGCTGCGCTCTGACTGAGCCTGTAATGACAAGAGGGGTGCTGTGCTCTGAGTGAGCCTGCAATGACAAGAGGGGTGCTGTGCTCTGACTGAGCCTGTAATGACAAGGGGGGGGGCGCTGCGCTCTGACTGAGCCTGTAATGACAAGGGGGAAGCTGCGCTCTGACTGGCCCTGTAATGACAAGGGGGAAGAGCGGGGTGCTGCGCTCTGACTGACCCTGTAATGACAAGGGGGAAGCTGCGCTCTGACTGAGCCTGTAATGACAAGGGGGGTGCTGCGCTCTGACTGACCCTGTAATGACAAGGGGGAAGCTGCGCTCTGACTGAGCCTATAATGACAAGAGGGGTGCTGCGCTCTGACTGAGCCTGTAATGACAAGAGGGGTGCAGCGCTCTGACTGACCCTGTAATGACAAGAGGGGTGCTGCGCTCTGACTGAGCCTGTAATGACAAGGGGGGGGGGGGGGCGCTACGCTCTGACTGAGTCTGTATTGACAAGGGGGGCGCTGCGCTCTGACTGAGCCTGTAATGACAAGAGGGGTGCTGCGCTCTGACTGAGCCTGTAATGACAAGGGGGGGCGCTGCGCTCTGACTGAGCCTGTAATGACAAGAGGGGTGCTGCGCTCTGACTGACCCTGTAATGACAAGAGGGGTGCTGAGCTCTGACTGAGCCTGTAATGACAAGGAGGGTGCTGCACTCTGACTGAGCCTGTAATGACAAGAGGGGTGCTGTGCTCTGAGTGAGCCTGCAATGACAAGAGGGGTGCTGTGCTCTGACTGAGCCTGTAATGACAAGGGGGGGGGGGCGCTGCGCTCTGACTGAGCCTGTAATGACAAGGGGGAAGCTGCGCTCTGACTGGCCCTGTAATGACAAGGGGGGAGAGCGGGGTGCTGCGCTCTGACTGACCCTGTAATGACAAGGGGGAAGCTGCGCTCTGACTGAGCCTGTAATGACAAGGGGGGTGCTGCGCTCTGACTGACCCTGTAATGACAAGGGGGAAGCTGCGCTCTGACTGAGCCTGTAATGACAAGGGGGGGCGCTGCGCTCTGACTGAGCCTGTAATGACAAGAGGGGTGCTGCGCTCTGACTGAGCCGGTAATGACAAGGGGGGTGCTGCGCTCCGACTGACCCTGTAATGACAAGGGGGAAGCTGCGCTCTGACTGAGCCTGTAATGACAAGGGGGAAGCTGGTCTCTGACTGAGCCTATAATGACAAGAGGGGTGCTGCGCTCTGACTGAGCCTGTAATGACAAGGGGGAAGCTGCGCTCTGACTGAGCCTATAATGACAAGAGGGGTGCTGCGCTCTGACTGAGCCTGTAATGACAAGAGGGGTGCTGCGCTCTGACTGAGCCTGTAATGACAAGGGGGGGCGCTGCGCTCTGACTGAGCCTGTAATGACAAGAGGGGTGCTGCGCTCTGACTGACCCTGTAATGACAAGGGGGAAGCTGCGCTCTGACTGAGCCTGTAATGACAAGGGGGGTGCTGCGCTCTGACTGACCCGGTAATGACAAGGGGGAAGCTGCGCTCTGACTGAGCCTGTAATGACAAGGGGGAAGCTGCGCTCTGACTGAGCCTATAATGACGAGAGGGGTGCTGCGCTCTGACTGAGCCTGTAATGACAAGGGGGAAGCTGCGCTCTGACTGAGCCTGTAATGACAAGGGGGGTGCTGCGCTCCGACTGAGCCTGTAATGACAAGGGGGAAGCTGCGCTCCGACTGACCCTGTAATGACAAGGGGGAAGCTGCGCTCTGACTGAGCCTGTAATGACAAGGGGGAAGCTGCGCTCTGACTGAGCCTATAATGACAAGAGGGGTGCTGCGCTCTGACTGAGCCTGTAATGACAAGAGGGGTGCTGCGCTCTGACTGAGCCTGTAATGACAAGGGGGGGCGCTGCGCTCTGACTGAGCCTGTAATGACAAGAGGGGTGCTGCGCTCTGACTGACCCTGCAATGACAAGAGGGGTGCTGTGCTCTGACTGAGCCTGTAATGACAAGGGGGGGGGCGCTGCGCTCTGACTGAGCCTGTAATGACAAGGGGGACGCTGCGCTCTGACTGGCCCTGTAATGACAAGGGGGGAGAGCGGGGTGCTGCGCTCTGACTGACCCTGTAATGACAAGGGGGAAGCTGCGCTCTGACTGAGCCTGTAATGACAAGGGGGGTGCTGCGCTCTGACTGACCCTGTAATGACAAGGGGGAAGCTGCGCTCTGACTGAGCCTATAATGACAAGAGGGGTGCTGCGCTCTGACTGAGCCGGTAATGACAAGGGGGGTGCTGCGCTCCGACTGACCCTGTAATGACAAGGGGGAAGCTGCGCTCTGACTGAGCCTGTAATGACAAGGGGGAAGCTGCGCTCTGACTGAGCCTATAATGACAAGAGGGGTGCTGCGCTCTGACTGAGCCTGTAATGACAAGGGGGAAGCTGCGCTCTGACTGAGCCTGTAATGACAAGGGGGGTGCTGCGCTCCGACTGAGCCTGTAATGACAAGGGGGAAGCTGCGCTCCGACTGACCCTGTAATGACAAGGGGAAAGCTGCGCTCTGACTGAGCCTGTAATGACAAGGGGGAAGCTGCGCTCTGACTGAGCCTATAATGACAAGAGGGGTGCTGCGCTCTGACTGAGCCTGTAATGACAAGGGGGGTGCTGCGTTCCGACTGACCCTGTAATGACAAGGGGGAAGCTGCGCTCTGACTGAGCCTGTAATGACAAGGGGGGTGCTGCGCTCTGACTGAGCCTGTAATGACAAGGGGGAAGCTGCGCTCTGACTGAGCCTGTAATGACAAGGGGGAAGCTGCGCTCCGACTGACCCTGTAATGACAAGGGGGAAGCTGCGCTCCGACTGAGCAGGTAATGACAAGAGGGGAGCTGCGCTGTGACTGAGCCTGTAATGACAAGAGGAGTGCTGCGCTGTGACTGAGCCTGTAATGACAAGGGGGAAGCTGCGCTCTGACTGAGCCTGTAATGACAAGGGGGAAGCTGCGCTCTGACTGAGCCTGTAATGACAAGGGGGGAGCGGCACTCTGACTGAGCCTGTAATGACAAGAGGGGTGCAGCTGCGCTCTGACTGAGCCTGTAATGAGAAGAGGGGCGCTGCGCTCCGACTGAGCCTGTAATGACAAGGGGGAAGCTGCGCTGTGACTGAGCCTGTAATGACAAGGGGGGAGCGGCGCTCTGAGCCTGTAATGACAAGGAGGGAGCTGCGCTCTGACTGAGCCTGTAATGACAAGAGGGGTGCAGCTGCGCTCTGACTGAGCCTGTAATGACAAGGGGGGAGCGGCGCTCTGACTGAGCCTGTAATGACAGGGAGGGAGCTGCGCTCTGACTGAGCCTGTAATGACAAGAGGGGTGCAGCTGCGCTCTGACTGAGCCTGTAATGACAAGGGGGGAGCGGCGCTCTGACTGAGCCTGTAATGACAAGGAGGGAGCTGCGCTCTGACTGAGCCTGTAATGACCAGAGGGGTGCAGCTGCGCTCTGACTGAGCCTGTAATGACAAGGGGGGAGCGGCGCTCTGACTGAGCCTGTAAAGACAAGAGGGGTGCTGCGCTCTGACTGAACCTGTAATGACAAGGAGGGAGCTGCGCTCTGACTGAACCTGTAATGACAAGGAGGGTGCTGCGCTCTGACTGAGCCTGTAATGACCAGGGGGGCGCTGCGCTCTGACTGAGCCTGTAATGACAAGGGGGGAGCGGCGCTCTGACTGAGCCTGTAATGACAAGGAGGGAGCTGCGCTCTGACTAAGCCTGTAATGACAAGAGGGGTGCAGCTGCGCTCTGACTGAGCCTGTAATGACAAGGAGGGCGCTGGGCTCTGTAATGACAACAAGGCCGACTTGACAAATCCACCTTTCTGCCTGTTCCAACCTCACAATGAAGTGCTGGAGCCAAGAAGATGCTTCCTGACACAAGGCCCCCTTTGTCCCTCATGCCCTGGGGTGACCCTCCCAGAGCACCCTGCACCTTTGTGTCCCATGGAGGAAGGGTTGTCTATGATGGCACGGGGTCATAGGTCAGAGAGAGCAGTACCATAGGAGGGGGTGTCCCTGACAGCGAGTGAGCTCACCTGATTCTAAAGGAGGGGACACAAACTCCTCCAAGGAATTAAACGTCAGAGTGATAAATAATGCACGAATATTAATTGTATTTGTGCTTTGTTTGTCTTTTGTTTGCGCCTTGAAACTAGACTTTGTATGGTCAGCGCTTGATACGAGGCGGTGGCTGCAGGAAGCGCCCAGGACACTCTTGTTTCGGAGACAGGGCTTTGTTTTCAATCGTCGGACTGGGATCCAGAACAAGGAGCAAGAAAAAAGAAAAACACCAGAGGGGGGAAGATGGAGGAAGAAAAAGACGGAAAAACAGCGTCAAATGTTTAAAGTAGGATTGAAAAGGAACTTACCCGAGTGTGATACAGCGCTAGGGAGAGTCTTGGTGGGGCAAAGAGTCACGAGGTGGATTCAAGACCAGGCAGCTTTGGTATTCATGAAATAAAGAGACAGGAAGTGAAGGGTGGTGGATGAAAGAGGCGAGAGATGGAATAAAGACTAGACAGCCCCAGTATACATAAGATAAAGAGACAGGAAGTGTAGAGTGGTGGATGAAACAGGCATGAGATAAAGAGACAGGAAGTGAAGTGTGGTGGATGAAAGAGAGATGAGATAAAGAGAACGGAATGAAGGGTGGTGGATGAAACAGGCATGAGATAAAGAGATAGGAAGTGAAGGGTGGTGGACAAAAGAGGCGAGAGATTGAATAAAGACTAGACAGCCCCGGTATTCATGAGATAAAGAGACAGGAAGTGAATGGTGAATGAAAGAGGCATGAGATAAAGAGACAGGAAGTGAAGGGTGGTGGTGGATGAAAGAGGCATGAGATAAAGAGACAGGAAGTGAAGGATGGTGGATGAAAGAGGTGAGAGGTGGAATAAAGACTAAACAGCCCTGGTATCCATGAGATAAAGAGACAGGAAGTGAATGGTGGTGGATGAAAGAGGGATGAGATAAAGAGACAGAAAGTGCAGGGTGGTGGATGAAAGAGGCGTGAGGTGGAATAAAGACTACACAGCCCCGGTATTCATGAGATAAAGAGACAGGAAGTGAAGGGTAGTGGATGAAAGAGGCGAGAGATGGAATAAAGACTACACAGCCCCGGTATTCATGAGATAAAGAGACAGGAAGTGAATGGTGGTGGATGAAACAGGCATGAGATAAAGAGACAGGAAGTGCAGGGTGGTGGATGAAAGAGGCATGAGGTGGAATAAAGACTAGAGATCCCCGGTATTCATGAGATAAAGAGACAGTAAGTGAAAGGTGGTGGTGAATGAAAGAGGCATAAGATAAGGAGACAGGAAGTGAAAGGTGGTGGATAACAGAGGCTTGAGATGGAATAAAGACTTAAAAGCCCGGGTATTCATGAGATAAAGAGACCGGAAGTGAATAGTAGTGGATGAAAGAGGCGAGAGATGGAATAAAGACTACACAGCCCCGGTATTCATGAGATAAAGGAACAGTAAGTGAAAGGTGGTGGTGAATGAAAGAGGCATAAGATAAAGAGAAAGGAAGTGAAGGGTGGTGGATAACAGAGGCTTGAGATGGAATAAAGACTTGAAAGCCTGGGTATTTATGAGATAAAGAGACAGGAAGTGAACGGTGGAGGATGAAAAAGGCATGCGATAAAGAGACAGGAAGTGCAGGGTGGTGGAGGAAAGAAGGATGGGATGGAATAAAGACTAGACAGCTATGTTATTTATCAGATAAAGAGACAGGAAGTGAAGGGTGGTGGATGAAAGAGGCATGAGATAAAGAGACAGGAAGTGAAAGGTCACGGAAGAAAGAGGGATGAGGTGGAATAAAGACTAGACAGCTTTGGTATTAATGAGATAAAGAGGAAGTCAAGGGTGGTGGAGGAAAGAGGCATGAGATGGAATAAAGACTAGACATCCTTGTTATTTATGAGAAAAAGAAACAGGAAGTGAAGGGTGGTGGATGAAAGAAGCATGAGATAAAGAGACAGGAAGTGAAGGGTGGTGGATGAACGAGGCATGAGATGGAACAAAGACTAGACAGCCTTGTTATTTATGAGATAAAGATACAGGATGTGAAGGGTGGTATATGAAAGAGGCATGAGATAAAGAGACAGAAAGTGAAGGGTGGTGGAAGAAAGAGGCATGAGATAAAGAGGCAGGAAGTGAAAGGTCACGGAAGAAAGAGGGATGAGGTGTAATAAAGACTAGACTGCTTTGGTATTAATGAGAGAAAGAGACAGGAAGTCAAGGGTGGTGGAGGTAAGCAGCATGAGATGGAATAAAGACTAGACAGCCCTGTTATGTATGAGATAAAGAAACAGGAAGTGAAGGGTGGTGGATGAAAGAGACATTAGATAAAGAGACAGGAATTGCAGGGTGGTGGAAGAAAGAGGCATGATGTGGAATAAAGACCACACAGCTTTACTGTTCATGGGATAAATAGACAGGAAGTGAAGGGTGGTGTATAAAAGAGGCATGAAGTGCAATCAAGACCAGTCAGCCTTAGTATTCATGAGATAAAAAGATAAGAAGTGAAGGGTGGTGTATGAAAGAGGGATGAGATAAGGAGACAGGAAGTGAAGGGTAGTGGATGAAAGAGGGATGAGGCGGAATAAAGATTAGACAGCTTTGGTATTCAAGAGATAAAGAGTCAGGAAGTCAAGGATGGTGGATGAAGAAAGCATGAGATAAGGAGACAGGAAGTGAAGGGTAGTGGATGAAAGAGGCATGAGGTGGAATTAGACTAGACAGCTTTGGTATTCAAGAGATAAGGAGTCAGGAACTCAAGGATGGTGGATGAAGAAAGCATGAGATAAAGAGACAGGAAGTGAAGGGTGGTGGTGGCTGAAAGAGGAGTGAGATTAAGAGACGTGAAGGGTGGTGGATGAAAGAGGCATGAGTTGGGATCGAGACCAGGCAGCTTTAGTAATTGGAAACTCGCAAGTTTCTGCAGCAGCGCAGATTGGCTTCTTAGAAAAGCTTGGTCCCTGACACTTATGCTGAGCTCTTTAAATAATGACAACGAACGAGCACCGAAAGATGTTGGGGAATGTGATTAGCACAGGACACCATTCTTGTGAGTTCAATCACTCCACCCTCTGAAGAAGGATGGCCAGTGTCCAAACAATGGACAGATGCTCCCAAAGCTGCACCACAAAGTACCAGAGGAAAACCATGATGTGATTTTAATTACCACACATTATCTATTTTGTTCATTTTGGCAGTTTGTTTGCATTTTGTTGTATATGTTTGTGGCTGCACTAGACAGATGTGTGGAAGGTGCCATGGTAGCACAATGAGCACAGGAAGTCCCGCCCTGTAGCCCCCTTACTTCCTGTCTCTCTATTGCCTTAACATACCAGGCATCACCCGAAGGCACACCTGTGTAACTCTCTGACCTGAATACTCATGTACCCAGACCGCAGCACAATGTAGCTCCCAGAAGAACCCATTCTCTCTAGCACCCCTCTCACACTGGTGCTGGCCCAGAGGTGCAACCAGTTGTTTGTGATGGGTGACCCAATGAATTTAAGGTGGAGTGCAATTTTTGGAGGGCGAGGAAAGTTTTCACTGCAGGTGGGCAGGAACTATGATAGCATTTTCCACACGTCAACAAACACATGATTTTGTCTTTGGAGTACTCCCCTTGCATTGAACAAGGCAAATATTTATCGTTCTCTAATAAATTGCCACTGCCATCAGATGGTTTCCTAAGAATGCAAGCCGCCAAGCTATGGAACTCACTACCAACCAACATTAGAAACGCCCAGGAGCCTACACACTTCCGAAGACAGCTGGAAACCTGGCTTTTCCCTAGATAACTTCACCACCCACACTCCGGCAACAGAGCTCAGAAAACAGCCACGCCCTCAAGTGTATCCTCCACTTACAACCCACAAAATGCAAACAACTCAACCAGCAAACTGCCTTCGGTATGCAGGTAAATAAAAAAAGCCTGAACTGTGGGTCGCTGGGACATCATATAGTTACGTACTTCCATGTATAACAGTAACGGCAAACAATATTACAAAACCAAAATACACAGCAACAAATTGTAGCTTATACCTATTAAATTGACATAAGACATATCTGCTATGAGTGCTGCCCATCACCAGCACTGTACGGCGAAAAACCAAAGCATCCCAGCCAAACGGGCATGGAATAACTGAAGAGATCTGTCACACATCGCTGGACAATTTTGGGGGGACTTTAATACAGTCCACCACTGCAGGCCCCAAATATCCATACACTATGGATGCTTCTTTAAGCCTCACAAAGTCACTTAGGCCCTGATTTATACTTTTTGACGCAAACCTGCGTTAGCGCAGGTTTGCGTCAAAATGTTTACAGCCGGCTATCGCCATTCCTGGACGCCAGCCGGGTGGCATATTTAAGGAATGATGCTAGCCGGCGGTAAGGCCCGATTAGCATCAAAATAAATGACGCTAACTAGGTGGAACAGGTGTAGGGGAAAAGGAGGTTGTGCAACAAAGAAAGGCGCTAGTCAGGTTACAGTCAGAAAAATGACAATACAGCCAGTTCACTGCCATTGTCAAAATTTGGCGGTCCTGGCTGCCACCACCGCCGTGGTGGTGCAGGACTGCCAGAGTCACAATGACCCCCTTAATGTACTAAGAAGGCAGCAGTTATAACATTGAAATAGTCCAGTTGTGAGTGGACGAAAGTATTGACAACCACAAACCTTCAGAACATGGGAAAAAAAGGGAAGATCTGCTGAAGATGTCTCGTGTCAGAGACAAGCCTTTGTCACCTCAGAGATGAGGAAGGTCATCAAAAGATCCAGCTCTAGCAGGAGTCCTAAACTCATCTGGGACCTGCTGGAGCAGGGGCAGCACTGACCAAATGAGGCGTTCACAGGGCTGAGCTTCACCCATCTCCCACCCATCCACCAGCAACAAATGCCTGTGATGTCCAGAGGAGCCTAAATCCCAACATGAGACTTATCCATGAAGCTGATGGGCCAGTGAAGCCAGGTAGATGTTCAACAGCAGCGCGGAGACAACCGTGCATGACACCCACCACCTGGCACTCATTTAGTAGCAGACGTAGAAGCAGCAGCTGGACAGACACAGTTCTTCATGCCACAGTAAAGGACACCCAGACACATCTTCATAGTCACTGCAGACTGATGTGGTGGTCAACGGTTTGCAAAGCCCCTGTTAACCAAGCATCAGAGCGCTGACCCTGCTGCCGTAGACAATCCTATACAATTCATCTGCCATTGAGCCACCTATAGCCTCAGTCCCAAGGACAAGGTGACCTCCAGCGTGTTGCGGGTTGAATAAAGATCTCACAGGTACAAACTCCTGTAGTTGATAGGAAATAGCACTATCCAGAGGTTTTAAGGAGCATGGACAGAAGGTAGTGTGACTTAACATTTGCTGGATCATCAACCTTCAGGGAAGTTTATTTAAGAGGGATGCACTAACTCAGTTGCAATCTACCTTGGAACACAACCTGTCACGAAAGAACTATGGGCCAGCTGTACAAAGAATTCTGTTTGCGACTTCCTAATCACAAATCTTTGCGATTCGCAATTAGAAAGTCGATGTACTAATGTGTCTCAGACACATTTAACGATTCCCAGTGGGTCCCAAATGGACCTATCTTATCAATATTCATGAGGTGAGTTCCAATTTGTGACCCATTGCAAGTGGCCTGAAATCACAGGGATGGTGGCCTGCTGGGGTAGGCAGACCACGTCTGTGATTGCTTTTTAATTAAAGCAGTTTTTTTTTAAATGCAGCCCGTTTTCCTTTAAGGAAATGCATTCAAAAACAAAAATGGAAGGTTTTATTTTCATTTTTTCAGTAGGCAGTGGTCGTACTCTTAAAAAATGTTTGCACCCTCATTCACAAAGGGGAAGGCAACTTTGCACCCTCATTCACAAAGCGGAAGGCAACTGCATTTCATTCACAAAACATTCAGACATCCCCCTGCGAGTCGCTATTAAGAATGGATGTCTTAACACGCCCCTTCTTAATACCAAATCGCAAACCTATTTTGTGGTTCGGTAATTGGTTACTGAATCGCAATATAGGGTTTGTACATCCCTAAATGGTTTTTAGCGGTCACAAACTGCCCGATTCTGAGAATCAGACCATTTGTGACACCTAAAAACCTTTGCACATGTGGCCCCTATGTACCATGCGCTGCAGGGACTTCAGCTAGCTAATGGTCAGTCATAAGCACTGGCCCATTCGCCACTGACACGTGTCCAGGGTGGAATGCCCATCCTATTCAGAGTAAGTCACCACCGCAGATGTTCCCTGCCTGTTCCCACCATGTGAGGCACGCCATAATCTATTCAGGGAAAATCCCCAGTCGGTCGCATGTGCAGGGAGAAAACTCCCTGCATGTCAGGACCACTGAATTATTGTTCTGAAGAAATATACAGCCATTGTGGAGATTTGGTTTAGCAGAACACAAAAAAAGCTGAGAAAGTGTTTTTGTTCTTCTACCACTGCTAGTAGATGCTAGTAAATGATCCTCAATGCAGCTAGGACGTTTAATTATGGTGGGCAGTCTTCTGTCAGAAGGGGGAGGGTCAGAAGGGTGCCTGCTTGCAGGGATGATTGTTTATGTGCAAGAAGGTGTCCTTTCCTACACATAAACAATCGATAATGGCGGCATGGTACTTCTATATGTGCTGCATAATGCAGCACACATAGAAGTAGCAAATCAACATTGTTTAATGATTATTTATGTGCAGGAAGGGACAGCCTTCTGCACATAGACAATTATTAATGGCCTTTTGCTCTGTCTCTGTTTGCTGCAGAATGCAGCACAGATAGAAAAAGCAAAGACAAAGAGAAATAAAACCATTTCTCCTCGTTGCGCCATGCTGACGCCACTCATGGGGTGGCATCGGTTTTTGGCGCTGCCTCAGATTCATGTTTCCTTTTAAATCTGGGGCAGTGTCAAAAAGCAATGGGTGTTGCGTGGAACGCCCACAGCAACAGCCATCACACGCCCCCGGGGGCCCATATTTGCAAGGTGGCGTTAATCCACAAAAAGTGGCTTAACGCTGCCTTGTGCATATGGCGCAGGGCACAGCTCCACCAAAGCATCACAAATAGTGACGCTCCGGTAGTGCGTGGTCTTGTGACTCTGCCCCTACATTTCAGAAATAATTGTGACATGATGTAATGTCCTTTACTGTGCTTACATTCCTAGCAAACACAGGACTATAGTGTATGTTTACCTGCAAACATGCCTTGGTTTTGATTTAATAATAGTGTGTGAATAGTTCACTTACCCAGAACAATATTTCTGAGTTGTGGTAGCACGGCGCCTTCGACCCTCTGGTGCTCCCGATGCGTCATGCTGAGTGTGTGGTGGTACCTCTCCCTCCTCATGGTCAGTTTTGGAGTCAGACACAGTCCCTTCTAAGCCCCTGCGAGCTGCTATGTTGTGGAGCATTGCTCATGTGGCTACCGTCTTGCAGCAGGTTTCCGGAGAGTGCAGTAGCACCACCACTCTTGTGCAGGCATCTGAATCGGGTTTTCAGTATTCCGAATGTTCGCTCAGTCACACCTCTGGTTTTCCTACACGCTGCGTCTTAGAAACGCTCGCTGCGTGTGGATGGACTCATATATGGAGTCATTATTCATGGGTCTATGGTATCTGCACTATCATCTGAAATAGTAATGTATAGCTTTACACATCACAGTTGCAATGTTTGTGCTTTCATATTGCATTCAAAATGCAACATATGCTTATTACTCAAAATATGTGCGTCATCAAACGTCCACTTTGTAGCCTTGCATGAATGCCAGTGTCTGAATATGAATGAATCATGGGTGCTCCCTGGGAGAAGTGCTAATATGCTTGTAATCACATATGTTGCATCACACACCACTTCTATATTCATAGAATGAGTATTTTTCCAGTTGCGAAACAGATACTCAGTGGCAGAGGGTGGGCAGATTGGCACGTGTGTACCATCTACACATCCTATGACACTAAGAACGTTGGGTGTGCAATCAAATCTGAGCTTGGTTGCATGCAGTTCCTGTTCTTTTCTAGGGATATATATGTAGTTAATCATCCACATTAACAAAGCATCAGGGAAATCACAGAAAAACCTCAACAGTGAACTCTGGGGCCCACCACCAGCTGCTGCAGTCACACCTTGATAGCTACCAGACTCTGATAGATGCAAACTACATAACACCTGCACATGGGTGGCAATGGGCTTACCGCATAAGGTGTGTCTCTCCAGATGAGGCTCTAAGTTGGCAATGAGATCAAGGACTATTGCAGTCCTGAGCAGGTACTTGGTGTATAGCTTGCCCTCTGTTTAGTGAAAAAGTGTGAACCCCCCCCCAGTCTGAAGACCCACTCCTGTCTTCTCTGCCTTCTATGGAACCCATCCTCATTCTCCCTGCCATGACATACAGAGCAGCCATTTCGGGAAAAAGAGATGCATTCTGGGGCACATTATATAGTTCGCACGTGATTACCACCTGGGTCGAGGCGGTAGTAAGTTGCATGTGAATTTTCTGTTTAAGGAACAATTCATTATTTGCAACTGAAATGAACATAAGAATAGTGATTTGCAAATAACGATTTCCTATTTGCAAGCCGCTATTTGGAGTCTGAACCGGTAAACATTCGCAAAGCTAAATCTAGGGCTGCAAATGCCTTTCCTGCAAACCTATTCAATTGTTTTGGACCCGGTGTGGAATTGGTGACTGAGCACTGATTTCTAAAGGTTTTGTACATGTGGCCCTTGGTTCTGCCGGGTCCTAAAGCTGTGGATGTACCAACCTGTGAGAGCCCAACGCGGCCATTCAACGGATTGGCAGAAATCTAGCCTCATGTGTATTAATGAGGCAGGCTTTAGTCTGAGAATCCTTCTCAATGACTCCAAATGCATGGACAGCAGAGCCCAGCATGACTCTGACAACTGAAACTGTCAGCACCGCGGCGCCTGTCTCTCAAGGGAACAGTGTCTACAGTAGTTTAAAAGGAGGTCTTGATGCGAAGGACGCCAGGGGTTCCGGCAGTGATCCCCTCGGCCACGGACTGCTGTCCACCATGACTGCAGGAGATGTTCAAACTGTGAACGTCATCCATGCTGAACAGCTTCCAAACTGCAAATGGGCCCCCGCCCCATTTAAGGGTCACATTGTCATCCGTGACTTCCGCTCAGAGTAACAGTGGATAACAGTTCATACCAGGCCTCCAAGACACACTGGCGGAAGGTGACATTTAAGAGTGGTGGGGCATAAAAGTGCTGGATGAGTGCCCGGTGGCCAGCGAGTGAGCCCGACCATCACGAGCAGGGCTTGGGGGGCTTCTTCCCAAAAATATTTTGAAAAGAGTGGTCAAATGGTGCATTTTCAAGCATATTTGAGAAGACAAGAAGGTTAATAAAGCAATCGTGAAAGTGTAGTTATGACATCAAATAACTGATTTCATATGATAATGAAGTAGGCAGCTGCTTATTCAGTATAACCACAGAACTTCATAGCAGACATTGAGACAACACTGCTGAGTACCTCACAGATTTATTTATTTATTGATAAACCTTTAGAAATGAAATCTGAGGAAATAGACGTCATTGTGATTTGTCGGATGCAATGAGACACCAAGGAATAAACATTTAAAGGCAGTGGGGCAGCCTACAAGGCACTGATCGTCTCATTCAGGGGATGAAGAAATATGATCTCATCACCCCATCCTGATGATGGGACTCCATTAGCTCCCCCTGCTGGTCCTCATCACCCCATCCTGATGATGGGACTGCATTAGCTCCCCTTGCTGGTCCCCATCACCCCATCCTGATGATGGGGCTCCATGAGCTCCCCCTGCTGGTCCTCATCACCCACATCCTGATGATGGGACTCCATTAGCTCCCCCTGCTGGTCCTCTGCATCATCACCCACCTCCTGATGATGGGACTCCATTAGCTCCCCTTGCTGGTCCTCATCACCCACATCCTGATGATGGGGCTCCATTAGCTACCACTGCTGGTCCTCATCACCCATCTCCTGATGATGGGACCCCATTAGCTCCCCTTGCTGGTCCTCATCACCCATCTCCTGATGATGGGGCTCCATTAGCTCCCCCTGCTGGTCCTCATCACCACATCCTGATGATGGGACTCCATTAGCTCCCCTTGCTGGTCCTCATCACCCCATTGGGACTCCATTAGCTCCCCCTGCTGGTCCTCATCACCACATCCTGACGATGGGACTCCATGAGCTCCCCTTGCTGGTCCTCATCACCCCATCCTGATGATGGGACTCCATTAGCTCCCCCTGCTGGTCCTTTGCCTCATCACCCCATCCTGATGATGGGACTCCATTAGCTCCCCTTGCTGGTCCTCATCATCACATCCTGATGATGGGACTCCATGAGCTCCTCCTGCTGGTCCTCATCACCCCATCCTGATGATGGGACTCCATTAGCTCCCCTTGCTGGTCCCCATCACCCCATCCTGATGATGGGACTCCATTAGCTCCCCTTGCTGGTCCTCTGCATCATCACCCATCTCCTGATGATGGGACTCCATTAGCTCCCCTTGCTGGTCCTCTGCATCATCATCCATTAGCTCCCCTTGCTGGTCCTCTGCATCATCACCCATCTCCTGATGATGGAACTCCATTAGCTCCCCCTGCTGGTCCTCTGCATCATCACCCATCTCCTGATGATGGGACTCCATTAGCTCCCACTGCTGGTCCTCTGCATCATCACCCATCTCCTGATGATGGGACTCCATTAGCTCCCCCTGCTGGTCCTCATCACCCCATCCTGATGATGGGACTCCATGAGCTCCCCCTGCTGGTCCTCATCACCCCATCCTGATGATGGGACTCCATTAGCTCCCCCTGCTGGTCCTCTGCATCATCACCCACCTCCTGATGATGGGACTCCATGAGCTCCCCCTGCTGGTCCTCTGCCTCTTCACCCATCTCCTGATGATGGGACTCCATGAGCTCCCCCTCCTGGTCCTCATCACCCCATCCTGATGATGGGACTCTATTAGCTCCCCTTGCAGGTCCTCATCACCCCATCCTGATGATGGGACTCCATGAGCTCCCCCTGCTGGTCCTCATCACCCACATCCTCATGATGGGACTCCATTAGCTCCCCCTGCTGGTCCTCATTACCCAATCCTGATGATGGGACTGCATTAGCTCCCCCTGCTGGTCCTCTGCATCATCACCCACCTCCTGATGATGGGACTCCATGAGCTCCCCCTGCTGGTCCTCATCACCCCATCCTGATGATGGGACTCCATTAGCTCCCCCTGCTGGTCCTCTGCATCATCACCCACCTCCTGATGATGGGACTCCATGAGCTCCCCCTGCTGGTCCTCTTCACCCCATCCTGATGATGGGACTCCATGAGCTCCCCCTGCTGGTCCTCATCACCCCATCCTGATGATGAGACTCCATTAGCTCCCCTTGCTGGTCCTCGTCACCCACCTCCTCCTGATGATGGGACTCCATGAGCTCCCCTTGCTGGTCCTCATCACCCCATCCTGATGATGGGACTCCATTAGCTCCCCCTGCTGGTCCTTTGCCTCATCACCCCATCCTGATGATGGGACTCCATTAGCTCCCCCTGCTGGTCCTCATCACCACATCCTGATGATGGGAGTCCATTAGCTCCCCTTGCTGGTCCCCATCACCCCATCCTGATGATGGGACTCCATGAGCTCCCCTTGCTGGTCCTCTTGCATCATCACCCACATCCTGATGATGGGACTCCATTAGCTCCCCTTGCTGGTCCTCATCACCCACATCCTGATGATGGGACTCCATTAGCTCCCCTTGCTGGTCCTCTGCCTCATCACCCCATCCTGATGATGGGACTCCATGAGCTCCCCTTGCTGGTGCTCATCACCCCCATCCTGATGATGGGACTCCATTAGCTCCCCTGCTGGTCCTCTGCATCATCACCCACATCCTGATGATGGGACTCCATGAGCTCCCTCTGCTGGTCCTCATCACCCCATCCTGATGGTGGGACTCCATGAACTCCCCCTGCTGGTCCTCATTACCCAATCCTGATGATGGGACTCCATTAGCTCCCCTTGCTGGTCCCCATCACCCCATCCTGATGATGGGACTCCATGAGCTCCCTCTGTTGGTCCCCATCACCCCATCCTGATGATGGGACTCCATGAGCTCCCCTTGCTGGTCATCTGCATCATCACCCCATCCTGATGATGGGACTCCATGAGCTCCCCTTGCTGGTCCCCATCACCCCATCCTGATGATGGGACTCCATGAGCTCCCCCTGCTGGTCCTCATCACCCACCTCCTAATGATGGGACTCCATGAGCTCCCCCTGCTGGTCCTTATCACCCCATCCTGATGATGGGACTCCATTAGCTCCCTTGCTGGTCCTCATCACCCCATCCTGATGATGGGACTCCATAAGCTCCCCCTGCTGGTCATCTGCATCATCACCCCATCCTGATGATAGGACTCCATGAGCTCCCCCTGCTGGTCCTCATCACCCCATCCCGATGATGGGACTCCATTAGCTCCCCTTGCTGGTCCTCTGCCTCGTCACCCACATCCTGATGATGGGACTCCATTAGCTCCCCCTGCTGGTCCTCATCACCCCATCCTGATAATGGGACTCCATTAGCTTCCCTTGCTGGACCTCATCACCCCATACTGATGATGGGACTCAATTACTGCCACCACATGTTTATTGTAGTGGTTGAAGTCAAACAGATCTTAACTTAGGATCAGTCTGATCCACAAATCCTCCATGGAATGAAATATACAAAATTATTTATCTTCAATTTGTCAAAAACTACATGAATGGATTTACACCAAATCACGAAAGGTCTGATATCTGGATCTTGCTTTTTGCCAAATTTGGTGTGATTCCATTCAGCAGTTTTTTCCGAATCGCTCTTGAATTTTTCTTTTGGAAAAATGCATGAGGAAAACATATTTTGGGACCTCCCTGTTCTTCTCAGCCCCCACTTGGTGGATCATCTCAAAACTTTCCAGCAAGGAGCTGAGGTGGATGTGACTCCTTCTTGGAGAGTTTAGTAAAGATCTGTCAAATAATGCCAAAGTTATAAGAAAACCAAAAAATTTAACAAATGTTAAGTAGTCAAAGGTGAGCACTAGGGTTCAGCGAAGAATTGCGCTCCTGCAGCAGAGTTTTCCCCACTCCGTGCTCTGCGTGGAATGCAGAGTTCCAAAACAATCTGCGAGGTGACGCGGAACGGAGCTTTTTCTCTCACACGTGATCACCAACATTAAGCTGGTGAGTGGGAGAAATTGCTAAGTTGACGAGCGCGAGTGAGATTTCTGAACGCGAGCAGTCGCGGTAGGCCGCAACCGCCCGCAATGAGAAAGCTGCCGCTCGCATTGAGGAAGCTGCCGCTCGAGTAGAAAATCTATTTGAGTGGCAGAAAGAAGTTGGTGCCCTCTGACACTCCGTGTAATGCTGTTAGCGCTGATTTTACAGCACAGGAGGAGCTCCAGCACTGAAAATCAGTGCGAACAGCGCAAGTTACCCAAACGCCACTGCTCGCAGAACTCCGCATAGCGCAGCAGTGTTTTTGTTGGCACTTCACGGAGTTCCGCATAGCAGAACTCCGCGCACTCCGCCCAGGCGTAGCAAGCACCCATGATGCCAGGTTTCATCACAGCTTTTTTCTTTTTTTTACTTTTTTTCAGGTGCTGCATACCATCAGGAAAAAACACAATTTTCTCTCAGCAAATGCAGAAACACACCGGCCAGAAACATTGGCTTAGCTAATAGATAAAAAGACAGGCCCTGTGGGCTTTGATGGTTTGTCTGGTGTGGGGTAGTTTAGCTCACTAGGTCAGAGAGGACTTTTTGTACTAGAAGAGGAGGTGGTGTCCTTCTGTCCGTGTCTAGCAGTCATGGAAGAGGAACGAGCTGTTCCTATCTGGGTTACAGAGTGTTCAGGTGCTGGTGCCCAGCCAGTGCCTTCTCATCGCCCTCCCTCTCTTATTATTACACATGATGACGTCAGACTGTGCTCACGCAAGGGCTGTGTCTGGAGTAAACCCTCAGGCACGTCAGGTATGATACGGACAAGCTACCCCAAGAGCCGCTTGAACTTTAGGACGGGCCATCTTTGCTGACAGTTACGGGTACTTTTTGTTTGACATCTCCAATGCTTGTAATATCACTGCTCTACTAAAATCTATTAAACGCTTCGAATCTTTACCTTACCTATCATGATGCCCATGTTCAGTGGCATCTGATGGGTTTATTCATTTAAACATTTTTTAAACAGGGCCTTATAATTACCCACTGATTTGCACCTCGTGGCCACGCTCTGAAGCCACTCAGCGCGATAGGCGTTGTTTCTCCTCCTCCCAGGCCCATTATAAAAGGTCTAATGAACTGGGCGCGCAGCGGGTGCGCGCAGCGGGTGCGCGCTGGCCTGCCAAAGGCACACCTAAGGCAAGCCAGCCTGAGCCCGTCCGCGCCCGAACGGATCCAGGGGCCGGAAACTTTACTTTTTTACAATCAGAAAAGCTGATTTATTCTACTAATCAATGTCTAGCTATTAGGAATCACTCTATAAATCCCTTTCAGCACTCTGTCAACCCTCACTCTCTTATTAGAAGATGTGAACTTTGTCAATGGTCCCCTCAGCTCCAATTTCCTCCTATTCATGGGAAGAATTCAGAGTACGTTGGTAAATTCCTCTTAGTCAATTGCCGGTCTTTCCCTGCTCATAAACTACACATTCACTCATTGCTGAGTGATTTGGCCCCTCAAGTCTTATTTTTAACGGAAACATGGCTATCTGAGGAATTTTCCAGATGTATCAATGGCTCTACCCCAAGATTACTTAATACATCACCTAGATGGACCCCATTCTAAGGGCGGGGGAGTACCAATCATCTATAAAAATTAGATCAACTGTCTTACCCAACCTGTTGCTCTACCTGATAGTGAAAGTTTGTTTTTTTCTTAGCAATCAACGCTACGTTCACTTTCTCCGTAATACTGATATATCGTCCCCCTGGCCCATATGGCAAATTCTTACAGGCCCTACCAGAAATGGCTGCGGATTTCTCCTGCAGACACCCTAACTTTACCATTTTGGGTGACTTTAATATTCACATTGACGAGGTCAATAACACAGCTGGTAAAACTTTTCTGATGGATCTGGCAGCCCTAGATCTTGCACAGTCGATTACTGGCCCCACCCACATCAAAGGTCATACTAGTGACCTAGTGTTCAGTAATCTTCGACTTCTAGCTGCACAGCCTTCTCTCCCCCTGGTCTGGTCTGATCATTTTTTAATTCTACTCTTGCTCTCGCTTACTTCATTTACTCCACTTACCAACCACCTAGGAACCTGACCTTGAGTCAGTGGTCAAAACTGAATCGCGGGGACTGGTCAGACACATTAAAACATATCTGTGCTTTTACGGAATCTTGTTCAGCAGAAAAATGTAATAATTGGATCTCCAACTCCCTAGATATTATACTACCAACCAAGGGGACTATCGAAAACACTGTGCAGAGGAAATCACCCTGGTTCTCTCCTCAGTTGCGGCACCAAGAAAAGGAGTGTAAGAAACTGGAGAGGAAATAGAGGAAAACCTATGATAATGCCTCCAAACCTGAATATATGAAAGCGATTACCGTATGGAAATTAAATCCGTGCAGACAGCTTATTATGCCTCCAGAATAGAACGATCCTCTAACTCTCCTAAGGAGATCTTCTCTATATTCAAGAAATCGATTAATGAACCTGTCTCTTTCAACCTAATGGAAGCATCTAAAGAACATAGTAATAGTCTTGCGTGTTTTTTCCAAAAGAAAATCCTTGACATCCAGGTAACTTTTCTTAATAATCCATCTCGAGATCCTATATTAACATCCCCTGCCGAACATCACCCTCCTAGACCCACTCTCTGTCTTTCAGCCTATGACTGGAGAATTACTTGGGGATTATTTGTCAAAAATAAAACCAGGATCCGCTATGGATCCGGCCCCTCCGTCCATACTAGCCCAAGGTGAGTATATCATTGTGTCTGTTCTAACCAATATTCTTAATGACTCTCTCACAGCTGGTAAGCTACCATAAACTTAGAAACACACTGTCATTAAACCTTTATTGAAAAACCTATGCTGGATGCTTCTCTGCTTAGCAATTATAGACCTATTGCTCTCCTTGCTATAGCATCCAAAGTAGTTGAAAAATATATCAATAAACAAGTAACAGGCTTCTTGGAAGAACATAAACTTCTTCATCCCACCCAGATGGGCTTTAGACCTCAACATAGCATGGAAACTGCCCTTTTGGCGGTGACAGAAGACGCTCAACAACGTCTAGATGAAGGTGGTTACCCGGCAATTATTCTATTAGATTTGAGCGCTGCGTTTGATACAGTGGATCACAAAATTCTTCTTCAATGAATTACTCAAGCAGGATTTGAGGGGACTACTTTTAATTGGCTCTCCTCTTTTTTGGGAGTTAGGTCCTTCCAAGTCCTGGATAGGTCCTTTTTCCCAATATTTTTCCTCTCAACTGTGGGGTTCCTCAGGGCTCTTCCCTGAGCCCCACTCTTTTAACATGTACATGTCTCCTCTGGCGAAGATTGTAGAACCCTATGGTCTATCAGTAATATCATATGGTGATGACACCCGGTTAGTTTACTCCTTTTCCACCAATGTAAACTCTGATCAGGCCACTCTATCCTCCTGTCTTTCAGAGGTTGCCAGTTGGATGGCAGACAGTAAGCTTAAACTAAATGATGAAAAAACTGAAGTGATGTTGGTCGGGAATTTCTCCCTACTTAAATCCCCTATCTCTATCCCAGAAGGACTGAATGATCTCCCCACCCCAAAGGAAACTATAAAAAGTTTAGGTGTCTGGCTGGACTCTCGCCTTACAATGGAACCTCATGCAAAAAAACTCGTTGCCACTTGCTTCCCTTTTCCAAGAATCCATAGGAACATTTTCAAATTTCGACCTTTTCTTGCCAGAAGACTCATCACTCGGGCCCTCATGTTATCTCGTTTGGACTATGGGAATGTTCTGTTTTTCAGCTCTCCTACCTGCTTATCAAAGAGATTGCAGGTAGTTCAAAATGCAGCAGCCCGCCTTCTCAGGAACATCCCCAGACATTTATCTGCCAAACCAGCCTTAGCCTTACTGGCTTCCTATCCAGCAAAGGATCAACTTTAAAGCTAAGTGTATCGTGCACCGAGCTTTTCATGTCAAGGGTCCGGCTTTTCTTAGACGAATTATCACACCTTACACTCCTCGGAGAGCTCTTATATCCTCATCTGCTGCCTTAATTAACATTTGTCCTGTTAGGAAAGCTAGATGGGGAGGTAGATCCTTCGCGTTTAGAGCAGCAAATATATGGAACTCCCTTCCCCCGGCACTCCGACAGGACAACTCCAAACTTTCCTTCTGTGGAAAACTGAAGACCTTATTCTTCTCAGCATAGTTATGTTTTTGGTTCTCCCATCTTCCTTTTAGCTCTGGGATGCCTCCGGGTACCCATGTGTTCTATAAATCTGCTAAACTAAACTAAACTAAACTAAGGACTACTGACATTGCCAGCTTCGAATACAAGAGGTGACTCAGCTAATAATTTATTTTATTTCTTGAGGTTTTTATATAGCGCGTGCTAAGCCCCTTAGCATCTCAGCGATTTGTGAGTAAAACTGCATACTGTGTACAATGTTTGGTCAAATAATCTGAGCAAAGAGTGCTCCTGAGACAAAAGGCAGGCAGCAGGCACTAGCGAATGCCAGGGCTGAAGGTATGTAGAAGCTCTGGTCAACCCAGCAGAAGTCCAGCAATGGGTGAGCAAGGAGAAGCCGCCGGCCAGTTGCCTTTCTCAAGAGTTGAACCACCCCAGAGCATCCTAAAGGTTGAAATCAGTAGCAGCACTGATTCAGGTTAACATCCTCCAACCAAAGGGAAGCAGAAGAGATGAATCTGTCAGCACATACATAAGGAGTCCACGGGTTCCCCGGGTTCAGCCCGCGGTGGGGCTTAAACCCTTGGTGAGGGGAGCAGCTGAATATGGGCTGTCACTGAATGTGATTCTGGAGAAAAACATACTTAACAACATTTGTGATGCTGAAACCTACTTTAGTGAATTTGTAGAAACATACTGCATTGCCAAGATGTGGAATACAGCCAGGTCAAGTCAAAAAAACATTCCCAGCAGTTTGTTTTTAAGTCTCACTTTCTGTTGCAAAACATATTGTTAGCTTACAGTGGGCTTAGATCCAACCCATTGCTTACCATTGTTTGACTTCATTGAAACTCTAATTTGCTTGCTTTTTATTCGTTAACAACGGTGGGCTTTTCTTTCTCTTCTTGTGTGTGTCCCTCCCCTGGAGCATGGACACATTACTGTGTCCTTTCACTGCTCGCTTTGTTAGGCACTACTTTTTTTTCTTTTTGTTTAAGCACTCCACAACATTACGTGTGTTTTCCAGGTGTCTCCCTAATGTGTTTGTCCTCTCTGTATATGTCTTGTCTCTGAGGTTCCCCTCCACCGCTCCATAATGTGGTCGCACCCTTGTCCTTCTCAACGCGCATGGCGTTCTTGCCTGTGCGCTTCTCCCCTCCTGACGCCACATGGCCCTCGCTCTACCCCCTTTTGTTGTTCTCCCTCACCCTATGTGCTACAGGTTGCCCTCCCTCTCGCCTGTTTGCTGGCCACTGTCACATGTTTTTTGCTTTTTATTTGCTGATTTCAGATGGTTTGGAAAATAAAAACAAAAAAAGGAGCTGCATAATTTTGTCTACAAAATGACACAACATGCTTTTTTTCTTATTTAGCCGTGGTGTACAGCACCAGGGATGTTGGCGAGCATGGCTTAATGGTATTAGCAAAGCCAGTTGGTCGGAAGGCGAGACCTATTGGCTTTACCATTCCTTATTTTTTGCCTGGAAGCACAGAGATTCCTTGCACTCATTTTTCTGGACTAGACTCCCTTCTCCTTCCTCTTTGACCACCATCTCCGCTTTTCATAGGTCGAACCCTATAAAGTCCCCATTTACCTCCTAGCTTTTCCCTTGTGCGAGGTGTGATCTGAATTTTCAGGTTCTTTTGCACTCAAAGTGCCCTTTTGTAGGGTTGTTATACAGATCCCAACTGACAAGGCACCCCGATATGGAAATGCACAGAGGAGCTCAGAGCCTGCTGCTGCCTTGCCTCAGTCTACGACATCAGTCGCTGGAACCATGGAAACTCCACCCAATGGAAAGAGTGGTCCAGCAGATATATTGTACAACATCCTCAGCATGGATTGACTTTACTGACTGCGTAAAGTGCTTGATGCAGATCCTGGCTCCACCAGGACACCCACCTACAGTGTATCAGCAGCTGAGGAGTCCCTGGAGAATCCACTTGATTTAGGGGTTCCTGGAGCCTGTTCTAGGGTGGCCTGGGTACCAAGGCTTGGTTTGAGGTGCTGGCACACATGGACCGTGACTTCCACAGGTGGTCCTGGTGGGGTAGAGCCCAGATGGTGATAACAGTTATTGCTCCCACATTAAATGATGCTTTCGGTCTGTGGTGGGTGAATATTTCCGCTCTGCCAGTGGGGTTTGGTCACCCCGCATTACGCATGCAACTCAGAGTTCCCGCTAGATTCTGCACTCCGCCTCCTGGCAGAGCATTTGCTCGAGCGTGGCTCGCAGGGGGGGGGGAGTTAATTGTCTTCTTCAGGGTGTGCCAATAGGAGATGCCCCCCATGCAGACCTTGAGGCAAGGCGCCCACCTGGCTCAGGTAAAAGAAAAGGAAGGGGTGTACTCTCCATTGTAGCATGACTTTGCTAACACATGTTTTACATGTGTGTGCTTCCATGTGCAGTATCACGCGTGTCACTGGTGTATTCTCAATATTGTGTTTTAATTAAGTGTGGTCCATATGAAGTTCATGGCGGGTGATGGGCCATGTACCTGGCCACCTTGTTTCATCTCCCCTCATATCTGGGGTCCCTACGTTGACTTACTATGGGGAGGGAGGTGTGTTTTCCTGTATAACACAAATAGCATTAGTGTAGGGACCCTGGAAGACCTGATGACTGCCCAAGACCTTTATTAGGCTATATACAAGGGCAGAAACATGTCCGCACTATGGGGGGGACAGAAGGACCATGACACCCCTTATTGCCCTGAGTTAATACGTTTTACTAGTATTTGTATTCATACCAAGATACCACCAAATAAAGCAACTCTTCTGGTTTATTCCAAGGTATTTTTAGTTAGAAAAAAAGGATCCCAGAACAATATCCAGATAAATGATTATAAGAACTCCCTCGAGGTAGTAGTCCACCTTGAGGTTGAGTCTGCCCTGGTAGTATCATCATACCAGGGTGGGGTGTTGTGTCACATTACGTGAGTGAGCCCACCTCATCCAAGTCTTGGAATTGCCCTCAGGTTGAGTCAGGAGTTTTCATGGGTAGATAGTCTTAGCAGGGGCAGCTGTAGACATTCACAACAGGGCTGGGTGAGGCCAACGGGGCTGGGGGGGATGACAAACGGAGGGGTCACCGAAGAGACAGATGATCTATGAATGACCACACCATGAATGGCAGGATGTGACTGCAGCAGGAGGGGCTGGAGAGACAGTGGCACTCAGAGTGACCACAGCAGGAATGGCAGAAGGGTCACAGCGGCAGGACAGACAGGCAGCAAATGACAGCAGTAGGATCTACAGGAAGTGACGGCAGCACGACTGCAGGATATGACGACAGCAGGAAGTGCAGGAGAGTGGCAGGACTTTTAGGATATGACTGAGAAAGCACTCTGAGTGAAAACAGCAGGTGTGAAACTGTGTAACATCTCCCATCATAGCAGCTTGGGCCTCTGGAGGTACACTGTGTGTAACATCTCCCATCACAAACAGCTTGGACCTGTGGTGGCACACTGTGTAAAGTCTCCCATCACAAACAGCTTGGGCCTGTGGTGGTAAGATCTAGAATCCATCCTGGAGGTGAACTGATGATGTACTGGAGCGTAATCTGTATCTGACTGTGACGCGCGGGTTCTATCTTCCTCTGCTGGAGACACAGAGTAGAAGGTTCTCCCTTTATAAAGCACCGGTAAGCTCCGCCCGCTGAGCCACGCCCCGTCCACCCTCGAAGTAGATAAAGGAATTCCCGCCTTTTACCACGATGATGGACATCTTTCCAAAACGACCCCACTGCGTTTACCGCCGATTTCCGGTGGTGCGTTGTTGATGCTCAGAAGCACGAGGACATCTCCACAAAGACGCACTAGTAACAATCACATAGCCAAAGGCACGCAAGGTTGCTGGAGACGTTTACCCCGTGGCCCATTACGTACCCTTAGTGTACAATATAAACGGGGCGTATAAAACATGCTAGGTAACGCCTACTGACATACTCGTAGAAAATACTCCGGTTGGGTAGGCCACGATGCTCATTTTACAGAAACTAAACCTCAAAGGAAGCACTTAGAAATATAAACGTAGCATATGCCGCAGTTGAAGCTCAGCTTCTGGAAAGGACAAGCCACCCTAACTCTTGGGCTTGGCAAAGATAAAGCAAGGCTGTGCGCTCAGAGATCCCATAGCAGAAAAAGATCTAGAATCCTTCCTGGAGGTGAACTAATGAAGTACTGGAGCGTAATCTGTATCTGACTGTGACGCGCGGTTTCTATCTTCCTCTCCTGGAGACACAGAGTAGAAGGTTCTCCTTTTATAAAGCACCTGTAAGCTCCGCCCGCTGAGCCACGCCCCGTCCACCCTCGAAGTAGGTAAAGGAATTCCCGCCTTTTACCAGGATGATGGACAGCTTTCCAAAACAACCCCAATGCGTTTACCGCCGACTCCGGTGGTGCGTTGTTGATGCTCAGAAGCACGAGGACATCTCCACAAAGACGCACTAGTAACAATAACATTGCCAAAGGCACACAGGGTTGCTGGAGACGTTTAACCCGTGGCCCATCACGTACCCCTAGTGTACAATATAAACAGGGCGTATAAAACATGATAGGTAACGATTACTGACATACTCGTAGAAAATACTCCGGTTGGGTAGACCACGATGCTCATTTTACAGAAACTAAACCTCAACAGGAAGCACTTAGAAATATAAACGTAGCAGGTGCCGCAGTTGAAGCTCAGCCTCTGGAAAGGACAAGCCACCCTAACTCTTGGGCTTGTCAAAGATAAAGCAAGGCTGTACGCTCAGAGATCCCATAGCAGAAAAGATCTAGAATCCTTCCTGGAGGTGAACTGATGATGTACTGGAGCGTAATCTGTATCTGACTGTGACGCGCGGTTTCTATCTTCCTCTCCTGGAGACACAGAGTAGAAGGTTCTCCTTTTATAAAGCACCTGTAAGCTCCGCCCGCTGAGCCACGCCCCGTCCACCCTCGAAGTAGGTAAAGGAATTCCCGCCTTTTACCAGGATGATGGACAGCTTTCCAAAATGACCCCAATGCGTTTACCGCCGATTCCGGTGGTGCGTTGTTGATGCTCAGAAGCACAAGAACATCTCCACAAAGACGCACTAGTAACAATCACATTGCCAAAGGCACACAAGGTTGCTGGAGACGTTTACCCCGTGGCCCATCAGGTACCCCTAGTGTACAATATAAACGGGGCGTATAAAACATGCTAGGTAACGCTTACTGACATACTCGTAGAAAATACTCCGGTTGGGTAGGCCACGATGCTCATTTTACAGAAACTAAACCAATAACAATAAAATACACACACACTCTTTTAAACCTGTCTGACTAAGTATTTTTTACCCATGATTCTAATTATGTATTGTATGTGCATATGTGTGTGTATTCATGTGTGTGTGTGTATAAATATATATATATATATATATGTGTATGTATGTGTATATGTTGTTTCTGTGCCTGGCATGTTTGTGGATCATTGCATGGGTTGTTATACTAGATATCTATGAATTTCTGCTCTCTTTTTATCACACTTATCTACTCATCACTTTTATGTCATGTCTCTATCAAACTATCCTCCATTCTCACTCGGACTCATCCCAAATCCCTTCGACCACTTTCATCTCCTAAATATCTCTGCCTAAGCTCTTCCCTCCACCTCCACATCTAACTCACCAAACCTCACTCTACCTCTGTGACCTCCCACACAACCCTACTAAATTCTCCTGCATTCATCTCACCCTGCTACTATGCTCTCCCTAACCCTTCCACATCCTCTTTCTCCTCCGCTCCCCTTTTATTCATCTCAAGCCTTTGGATTGAGTAAATGAAGGATAAACTCCCAACTAACACTTCTGGATTTCTTTCCTCCTCCACCCCTCCATTACTCCAGTCAATCTAACTAACAAACTCTCATATCCGCAACTCAAATTAACTCATAATAATACTAAAACTGTACTCCTTATTTAAATTATACTAATCCATCACTAATTCTTGTTGGGTACCGGAGTAGCGTGCTACTCATCGAAAAGCGTTTCGACGCCTCGTCAGGGGTAGTAAGCGCTATATAAATACGATTACAATACAATACAATACACTGTGTATCATCTCCCATCATAGCAGCTTGGACCTGTGGTGGTAGACTGTGTGTAACATCTTCCATCACAACAGCTTGGACCTGTGGTGGTACACTGTGTAACATCTCCCATCATAGCAGCTTGGGCCTCTGGAGGTACACTGTGTGTAACTTCTCCCATCACAAACAGCTTGGGCCTGTGGTGGTACCCTGTGTAACTTCTCCCATCACAAACAGCTTGGGCCTGTGGTGGTATACTGTGTGTAACATCTCCCATTACAACAGCTTGGGCCTGTGGTGGTACACTGTGTGTAACATCTCTCATCACATACAGCTTGGGCCTGTGGTGGTACCCTGTGGGAAACATCTCCCATCACAACAGCTTGGGCCTGTGGTGGTACACTGTGTGTAACATCTCTCATCACATACAGCTTGGGCCTGTGGTGGTACACTGTGTGTAACATCTCTCATCACATACAGCTTGGGCCTGTGGTGGTACACTGTGTGTAACATCTCTCATCACATACAGCTTGGGCCTGTGGAGGCACACTGTGTGTAACATCTCCCATCACAACAGCTTGGGCCTGTGGTGGTACCCTGTGGGAAACATCTCCCATCACAACAGCTTGGGCCTGTGGTGGTACACTGTGTGTAACATCTCTCATCACATACAGCTTGGGCCCGTGGTGGTACCCTGTGGGAAACATCTCCCATCACAACAGCTTGGGTCTGTGGTGATGCATTTGGTGTAAAATCACCCATCACAAACAGCTTGGGCTCTGGTGGTAGACTTTGTGTAACATCTCCCACCACAAACAGCTGGGCATGTGCTGGTGCACTGTAAAATCTACTGTCACAAACAGCTGGGCATGTGGTGGCACACTGTGTGTAACATCTCCCATGAATAACAGAGAAACAGCTTGGGCCTGTGGTGGTACCCTGTGTAACTTCTCCCATCACAAACAACCTGGGCCTGTGGTGGTACGCTGTGTGTAACATCTCCCATCACAACAGCTTGGGCCTGTGGTGGTACACTGTGTGTAACATCTCTCATCACATACAGCTTGGGCCTGTGGAGGCACACTGTGTGTAACATCTCCCATCACAACAGCTTGGGCCTGTGGTGGTACACTGTGTGTAACATCTCTCATCACATACAGCTTGGGCCTGTGGTGGTACACTGTGTGTAACATCTCTCATCACATACAGCTTGGGCCTGTGGTGGTGCACTGTGTGTAACATCTCCAATCACAAACAGCTTGGACCGGTGGTGATGCATTTGGTGTAATATCTACTACCACAAACAGCCTGGGCTGTGCTGGTACACTGCGTGTAACATCTCCCACCACAAACAGCTGGGCTGTGCTGGTGCACTCTGTGTAGATTGTTCAGCTTAACAAGCCTTAGTGTGCACCGCCTTAATACGCCACACGGCAGGCTAATGTAGGTCCTGGGCCTAAAGCATCCTTCGAGTGGTTATAATTTTAAATGTTTTGCATGAATATGACATCGACACATTGACATGTAAATGCTGTCTGTAGGGGGAAATGACGTCATTTACGTTTAGACTGACTGATTCTGACATTGGTCGTCATTTTTAATGGCGAAAGTTGTTTGCCATCTGGCTTTGTGACACATGAACAATTTGTTTCTAGGCATGCTGGTCCCCTGATTAAGGAGCCAATGTTCTTTTCCCTTCTTTGCTGTGTCAAGAATGTTTTTATTTTCTTTGTGAGGATTGTAGAATGTTTAGTGAACAGTGCAGTCAAGAAGGCATTTGCAGCCTGCAGCCCCCACGTGCCTTATCTTTTTAGAGTTAGAGGACATTTAAGGAAGGCAGAGAGGAGCTGGCATTGTGAGAAAACCACGAGAACCTAACAAACATACATCTGCACCCCCCTGCTTTCGCCGGATTGGACTGTAAGTAAGTGTGTGAAACATTAGAATTTTGTTTAATGTGAGCTGATGGAGGAGAGATTTGATCTGGGCATCGATTTCGAGAAGAACAGAGCAGAATATGAGTTTCCTGGAGCACTCTCTCAGAAGGAGAGGCGTGGCTTCCCTTCTGTTCGTGCCTTTGAGGTCAGCCCATGCTGGGCCAGCCTCTGATTCAGACGATGTTGCTGTTAGTTGAACTGCGTATTAACTGAAGTATAGGAATTTTGCTTCATTGATTTATGCTAACCTGATTTTTGTTTTCTGTAAACTATTACCAAACCTTCATGGTTTGAAATTAAAAGATTTTCTGTCCTTCTTGTGGAGCCTGATGTGCTTCACATATTATTAAATGTATCTGGTTTGTTGACTAGGCTCAGTTCTGGAATCCGATCCACCCATTAGCGCTTTATGGGGCATATTTATACTCTGTTTGCGCCGGATTTGCGTCGTTTTTTTTTACGCAAATCCGACGCAAAGCTAACTCCATATTTATACTTTGACGCTAGACCCGTCTAGCGTCAAAATTCTTGGAGTTTGCGTCATTTTCTAGCGTGGACACCTACCTTGTGTTAATGAGATGCAGGGTAGGCGTTTCCACGCTAAAAATGACTCTAAGGCATTTGTGCCTTATTTAAACTCCCGTGCAAAAATGACGCACAGGAGGGGGCTGGCCTTAAAAAATTATGCACAGCCGCATTTGCGTCATTTTTTAATGCCTGGTCAGGGCAGGCGTTAAGGGATCTGTGGGCTCGGAAGGAGCCCAGAGGTGCCCTCCAATGCCCCCAGGGACACCCCCTGCCACCCTCGCCCACCCCTGGAGGACACCCATGGATGGGGGGACCCATCTCAGGTAAGTACAGGTAAGTAGAGGTAAGTATTTATTTATATTTTTTTAAGTGGCATAGGGGGGCCTAACTTGGGCCCCCCTACATGCCACTGTGCCCAATGGCCATGCCCAGGGTACAGAAGTCCCCTGGGCATGGCCATTGGGCAGTGGGGCATGACTCCTGTCTTTCCTAAGACAGGAGTCATTTCCATGGTGGTTGTGCGTCATAAAATGACGCGAGTCAGGTTAGCGTCAAAATTTTTAACTCTAACCTGACTTGCACCATTTTTTGAAGCACAACCCCCATTATTCCCTACGCCAGCGCTGCCCGGTTCGCGTCATTTTTTTTTTCGCTCACCAGGCAGCAGCGCCGGCTAGCGTCATTCCATAAATATGACGCCCGGCTGGCGCGTTGGAATGGGGTTAGCCCGCCTTAAATTTTTTGACGCAAAACTGCGTTAGCGCAGTTTTGCGTCAAAAAGTATAAATATGGCCCTATGACTCCGAAATCTGCACATAGAAAGCGCTAACATCCCCTTCTGAACGGACCTTTCGTACATTGGGTGTTTCAGTGCAGCAGGGGCCCCTCTTCCTTCCAGACTCAGATCCTCTGGATTATCGGATGACCCCGAGGGATGAGCAGTGGCACCAAGGTCACCTGGAGGAGGCCCGACCATGTATGTCCTTACAATGCTAGAACCAGTCTGGTGGTGCTGCCTTGTTTCCAGGTCCCTTTCCTTACCAGCCTGCAGAGGCCTAGCCGCTTGGCTAGACAACAGGGAGTCTCTCTGGAAGGAAGATCCCTGTCCTTACCAGACTGCACAGGCCTAGCCACCTGGCTGGACAACCTGGGGTCTCTCTGGAAGGAAGATCCCTCTCCTTACCAGCCTGCAGAGGCCTAGCTGCTTGGCTAGACAACAGGGCGTCTCTCTAGAAGAAAGATCCCTGTCCTTACCAGACTGCACAGGCCTAGTCACCTGGCTGGACAAGAGGGGGGTCTCTCTAGAAGGAAGATCCCTCTCCTTACCATCCTGCAGACGCCTAGCCACCTAGCTGGAAAACAGGGGGTCTCTCTGGAAGGAGGATCCCTGTCCTTACCAGGCTGCAGACGCCTAGGCACCTGGCTGGACCACAGGGGGTCTCTCTGGAAGGAAGATCACTGTCCTTACCAGCCTTCAGAGGCCTACTCACCTGGCTGCACAACAGGGGGGCTCTCTAGAAGGAAGATCCCTGTCCTTACCAGCCTGTAGACACCTAGCTGGACAACAGGGCGTCTCTCTGGAAGGAGGATCCCTGTCCTTACCAGGCTGCAGAGGCCTAGCCACGTGGCTGGACAAAAGGGGGTCTCTCTGGAAGAAGGATCCATGTCCTTACCAGCCTTCAGAGGCCTAGCCACCTGGCTGAACAACAGGGGGTCTCTCTAGAAGAAAGATCCCTGTCCTTACCAGCCTGCAGCCGCCTAGCCGGACAACAGGGGGTCTCTCTGGAAGGAAGATCCCTGTCCTTACCAGCCTACAGAGGCCTAGCTGCTCGGCTAAACAACAGGGCGTCTCTCTGGAAGGAAGATCCCTGTCCTTACCAGGCTGCACAGGCCTAGGCACCTGGCTGGACAACAGGGGGTCTCTCTAGAAGGAAGATCCCTGTCCTTACCAGCCTTCAGAGTCCTAGGCACCTGGCTGGACAACAGGGGGTCTCTTTAGAAGGAAGATCCCTGTCCTTACCGGCCTGTACAGGCCTAGGCACCTGGCTGGACAACAGGGGGTCTCTCTGGAAGGAGGATCCCTGTCCTTACTAGCCAATAGAGGCCTAGCCACCTGGCTGGACAACATGGACAACAGGGGGTCTCTCTGGAAGGAAGATCCCTGTCCTTACCAGCCTGCAGAGGCCTAGCCACCTGGCTGGCAACAGGGGGTCTCTCTGGAAGGCAGCCTGGGCTCTCACAAGGAGTCCAGGAACCAATAATACTGCAGCTGGGAGGTCAATGACTAAGGATTTGGAGTCCTGCAGGAAGGTGTGTTTCGTCGTGTGGTGTTAAGCGGATTTGTAGACTAGTCACTGGTGAGGGGATCCAGGCGCTGAGTAGGGCAGGCCTGAGGGTAGAGGGGGAGATCATGCCTGTTTCATCTGTAAGAGCTATGTCTTGAGGCTCCTTTAGACGCCCCTGAGAGAGGGGGAAAATGTGAAGTGTTGCAGGAGGTTGCTCCAGGTTTTGGCTGCGATGTATGAGAGGGAACATCCTCCACTTCTGGCCTTCTTGATGCGAGGGAGACGTGCTCTTGCCTGGGCCATAGATTGAAGGTGTCAGGTGGCTGGTAGAAGTTGAGGCGGTGGCTGAGGTACACTGGCCCAGTGCTGTGAAGGTGTGGGTGAGTAGCTTGAACTTACGTCTTTCCTGCACTGGGAGCCAGCGCAGATTGTTGTCGTTATTTCGCTGGATGTTCAGGATGAGTCTGGTGGAGACGCGCTGGGTGGTTTTGAGCCAGTGTCATACATGGGCTGAAATTACGAAGTAGAGAGTGTTTCCCTAGTCATGTCTACTTGAGATATAAGCCTGTGCGACTGCTCGTCTGTTGTTAAGTGGGATCTGCTTGAAAATCTTGCATAGCATTCACAGACTGTGGAAGCATGATGGGGTGAGGCGTTGATCAGTCTGCTAATGGAAAGGTTGGTGTCCAGGATGATCCAGATGTTCTTGACATAGTCTGCTGGGGTAGGTGGGGGGCCAAATTTGGAGGGTTGTTGCTGAAGATAAGGACTTCAGTTTTGTCAGTGTTGAGCTTGAGGCAGCTGTTTTTCATCCAAGCAGTGACGTTGCTCATGCAGTTGGTGGAGTCTGCTTTGGCAGTGCTGGTTGAGTCGGTAAGGGAGAAGATGAGCTGTGTCTTATAGGTGTATGATTCTAAGATGATGCCATGGGCTCTGGCGATGTCCGCGAGGGGCTTCATGTAGGCGTTGAAGAGTGTTGTGCTGAGCGACTGTCCTTGAGGGACTCCACAAATGAGTTTCTTGGGTTTCTTGGGTTCTGAGGTGTAGGGGGGAAGTCTAACCCGTTGACTTCTGTCTGGGAGGAAGGAGGATATCCACTTGAGGGCTGGTCTGCAGATATTCAAGTACCGAACCATTCTGATGAGTGAGTTGTGGGATACCATATCGAAAGCTGCGGAGAGATTTGAGGAGAATGAGTACAGCTGTTTCTCCTCAGTGGAGGATGCTTATGATGTCATCCATGGCCACAGTGAGGGCTATTTCTGTGCTGTTGTTGGTGTGAAAGCCAGATTGAGAGCTGTCTAGGAGTTGATGGAGTTCTAGGTGGTCTGTGAGTTGGGTATTGATGGCTTTTTCCTTCACTATAGCTAGAAAAGACAGGAGCGAGATGGGTCTGTAGCTACTGAGCGTGTTGGGAGTCTGGTGTTGGTTTCTTCAATAGGGCATTGACTCTGCCATTTTTCTAGCAAGAGGAGAAGGTGGCGGTGGTTATGGAGGTGTTGATGTTAGTGGTGTATTTGTCTGCCATCTCATAAGGAGGCACACTCTTACAGGTGGTTTACAGCCCGTAACCTGAACAGGATCTCAGCAGCCCCCTCGGTTCTCCACAAGGATATCCGGCTTTCAGGTTAACACCGGCTATCAATGCAGGAAATTGTATCCAAGGGTTGGGGAAGAGTCAGTCATTCATTTCTTAAGGTGTAAGGAGGGCTGATTGTGCTTCATTGATTCAATACTGAAGAGTCGCTAACGCAAGGGATTCACCACTGTGCATTCAGATGTCCTGAGATGCGGAAGCTACAGTAGAACGTGTCCCGTGCAGCAGTCTAGTGATTGCCCCACATGGCCTCAAGGGACTGCACGTGTTCAAGGCAGCTACACAAGTTTGTGTTTCCTTATCCTGGTGCTGCAGAGTTTCACTGAGGTCAGAGGTATCGTGCATAGTGACAGTATGGTGGGACTTCTGTTGTGTTTCACTTTTCTTGTCACCATTTTGCTTCTAGCATATTTCATCATTCTATTTATTGCATTTGATGCCATTTTATCTAAGATGCAACTGATTCAATTAATCTTATTGAACCTTTGCCTGCTTCTGTTTGTCTTTGCGTGTGTGAGACGAATGTAACTGAGCGAAAAGGATGAGATCTGATTCACCCCAATTTCCCTGAGAAGTCACAGTGTCATGCGCCCAGTTGCCACAAATCACCCCTGCTCTTGGGCAGAGATGAGGCGCTGCCAACTGTCCTGAAACGGATTGGGCTGACAGTTGTCACATGGTGTGGGATTTCTCTCAGTTCCCCACAATTCAAGTGATGCTGCCCCCCAGGAGCCAACACGACAGCGTCCTCCGCGCAAACAGAGGCGGCTGTTGGGCCTGCACGGGCTCACGTTGAAGAGCATGTGCCGGCGGGGGCAGGGCCATGCATGATACGGGTCTGCCGTTAGGTCTGTTGGCTAAGGCTGGTAGGCCCTTTTTTGAGTTTCCAACGAGCGGGCTGTAGCGGTGCAGGGACACACAGAAGCCAGTGCCAGCAGGGCCATTATAGATTGCAATGATGGGGCCCCCAGGGATCTAAATTTAGAAATAGAGAGAACAAAATGGGGGAGAGTAATTTTAGATGCCTTCAGGATGGCTGGCTGAGGGATAGGCAAACATGTCCTTGGCCTTTCAGACTCCTCATATAAGGGTGCAGTATTTCCCCAGGACGATGCTCCCAGGTTTTTTGTGGGGCAGGGGGGCGACCAGATGGTGTCTAGTAGGTATTGAGACAGGAAGGGGGGGGCACATCCGTTTTGTGGCAGTGCAGGAGCAAGGGCAGGCGCTAGGAAAAGGCAAGGACAACCACCATAGGTTTGCAGGGAAGTCGAGCATGACAGGGCTGTGGACAGGTGGGCCTGGAGGGGACGGTGTTTGAGAGAGGGGCACCTCACAGCACGGGGCCTGCAACGGGGGCAGGTGGCAGTGGATTTCAGATGAGGCAGGTAGCGTGGTGGACAGACCAGGGACAGCAGTAGCGGCTCCTGAGCGTGGAATATAGGAGGAGACATTGATGCTTTCCTGTCGTCGGTGCCCATGCTGCAGGGAGAGCTAGCTACCGCTCAAACACCCGCACCTGAGTCAGAGTACATGCCTGTGTGGTCGGTTCTGGGACGTCGAGAGACTGCAACACTGGCATTAAGACTAGGCTTTCAGCAGCCTCGCCGCAGCGACTGGACTGGCAGGATGGTCTATCTAAAGGAAAAGTGTACGTGGAGGTCGATGAGGTCAGGGACGTACCTGATGTGAGTATTGATTGGTATGGAAATATGGATGGGGCAATGAATGAGATTATGAGGAGGAGGATTTAAGGAAAGGTGAGCTCTGTGAGGCTTCATAAGAAGAAGCGTCACAGTGGTTGTCGCATGGGTGAGATATGATGAGGAATTCAGGGCGTTGTTCCGAAGAAGGAACAAGGTGAGTTCAGGATGATTCAACACCTTTCGTGGCCAGAAGGTTCATCTATAAACAATTTCATACCCGAGGAAAGAAATAGAGTGCATTGCGCTTCAGTCGATTCAGCAATCGCCTTGGTGCAGAAAGCTGGCAGAGGTGCACTGATGGCAAAATGCGACATCAAATCAGCTTTTCCGCTACTGGCAAAGCCAGAGGAGTTTGAACTCTTGGGGATTCCGTTTGCTGCTTCCATATTTGTGGACAGGGCTCTACCGATGGGTTGTTCTGTTTCTTGTTCATTGTTTGAAGCATTCAGTACCATGTTACAGACACTGTTTATGTCAGGTTCAACAGCTATGACATATTATCTGATGATTTTTTCATGATTGGTGTTTAGGAAGCTGGCTCTGTGTATACTGTATTAAAATGAGGTATAGTGTGCACAGAGTCCAGGGGTTCCGCAGAGGCTGAACAGAGGCTAAAGTAGATAATACTAATGCTCTCCTTTGTGGTAGTGTGGTCGAGCAGTAGGCTTATCAGACGGTAGTGCTAAGCATTTGTTGTACACACACAGTCAAGAAAAGAGGCACACACTAAACTAACTCCAGGCCAATTGTTTTTATATAGCAAAAATATATTTTTGTTACTTTATTACTAGAACCAGAAAGACTTTGTTTCAGTTAAGTACAGTTGTAAGTAGGTATAAAGTATATGTATCAAATGTACTTTGTTTCATTTTAGCAGATAAAGCAGTTTACATGTAAGTAGCAATTTTCTATTTCAAACGTTGACACAATGCAACTTTCCATAGGAGTCCATAGAGTCCATAGAGTCCTAGGGGAGGAAGTATTAGTATAGTTAACAGGTAAGTACACGACTTATGACTTCAGTCTTTGGAGGTTAGGATGTCCCTAGGTTGAACTTTAGGTTGACCCTAAAAGAGCACCACCAGCAACATGGTGCCAGCTGGGTGCAGAGGTCAAAGTGTTTGGAAACGTTCTGCTTGCAGGTAAGTACTCCTGTCTTCAGAGAGCAGACCTGGGGGGTTTAGGTGAGCACTGGGGGGGCCACAGGTAGGAACCAATCACACAGCCTCAGCAGCACAGGGTCGGCCAGGTGCAGGGTGCATACACAAGGGTGGTCGCACAATGCTTTTCAATAGGGGTACCCCAGGGGTCACAAAAAATGCTGCAGGCTGGGCCCAGGAGGTCGGTTCCAGAAAACCACAGAATGGAGAAGGAGGAGGGCCGCCTGCTGCACATTGCTGGACTGTCGGTCGGATTCCCCAAGGCCTGGGGGCTGCAGGTGCAGGGGTACCTTTAGGCATTGGTATTCTCCGTCGGATCCGATCGCGGCAGGAGAGTCCTCTGGTTTCAAGCTGCAGGCATCGTTATGTTTATCAGGAGAGGTCAACCCACCATGGACACAAGGTCGGAATTGCCTGGGGACCGGCTGTGGGCCGATGGGCTACCTGGACACAGGCCATGGGAATCGAGTGCAGAGTGGACAGGGCTCGCGGATCCAGGGCGGTTCTGGAGTCCTTTTTGAAGTTTCTTTTGGACAGGGTTGCTATCCTCGGGAGTTTTTGGTCCTATGCCGGGCAGGCAGTCTTCTGGGGGTTTGTAGAGGTCACTGGTCCTGCAGGATGTGTTGCCTTTGTGGTGGAGGAGTTCCTGAAGCTGCAGACAGGCCGGTAGGGCTGGGGCCAAGTCAGTTGGCATATGGAGTCTTCTCTGCTGGGCTCGGCTTAGAAATCTTTCTTCTTGCTTCTTTCTTCTTGAGGTCGCCAGGAATCTGGTGAGTAAGGTTCAGGGGAGTCCCTAAATATTGGATTTAGGGGCATTACAGGGGTCCCTAAGGGTGGCTACACCCTTCCTGTGCCCACTCCCTTTGGGGAGGGGGTACATTCCTAACCCTATTGTTCCCTGTCCTCCAAAACAAGAGGGAGGATTCTGCAAAGAAGGGGTCACTTCAGCTCTGGACACCTTAGGGATGGTCCTAGCTGAAGTGGTCACTACTCCTTGTTTTTCCTAATTTCCCCACAAGACTTGCCGCCGAACGTCTGGGTAAAATACAGGTGGCATCTCTGAGACGCCCTCTGTGTACATTTTACAATAAATCCAACACTGGCATCAGTGTGGGTTTATGTTTGATACCAAACTGCCCAGTATTCAGTGTAGCCATCATGAAGCTGTGGAGTTTGTAATGACAGACTCCCAGCCTATGTACTTTACATGGCCACACTGCACTTACAATGTCTAAGAATGGACTTAGACACTGTAGGGGCATATTGCTCATGCTGCTATGTCCTCACCTGTGGTATAGTGCACCCTGCCTTAGGGCTGTAAGGCCTGCTAGAGGGGTGACTTACCTCGGCCACAGACAGTGGCTGGTGGGCATGGCACCCTTAGAGGGATGCCATGTTGACTTTACCTTTTTCTCCCCACCAGCACACACAATCTGCAAGGGAAGTGTGCATGTGCTTGGTGAGGGGTCCCTTAGGGTGGCACAATACATGCTGCAGCCCTTAGGGAGCCTCCCTGGTTACAGGGCCCTTGGTACCACTGATACCTTTTACAAGGGACTTAATTGTGTGCCAGGGGTGCCAATTGTGGGAACAATGGCACCGTTTTAGGGAAAGAACACTAGTGCTGGTGCCTGGTTGGCAGGATCCCAACACACACTCAGTTAGGTTGGCACCAATACCAGGCAAAAAGCGGTGGGGGGAATAACCATGCCAAAAGGGGCACTTTCCTACATGGTGCACCAAATTCTTTGGAGTGCACACATTTTCTACACAGATTTCAGCTGCTGTTACAGGACTTAGGAGTCCTAATCGCCCCATAAAAGACATGTGGACCGGTTGAGGTTTTGACTTTCTTGGGTGGAACGGGATGCACTGAAGATGGAGGAATACTTGCCTGACGACACCAGGGAGACTTTCTTGAGGCTGTTGAATGAAATGTTGGCAAAAGACAAAACAAAAGTGAAGGATGTACAAGTGCCGTTAGGACCTCTTAATGTTGCTTGTAGAGAAGTCAAAGCAGGGAGCACCTTTTGTTGCAGGTTGGGCTTGGCGCTATCTCGGGCAGTTCTCCCGCATCATAAGCTCAGGCTAAACGCAGGCGTGAAAGAGGATTTGGGAGTCTGGAAACGTTTTTGCAGGATTTCAGTGGAGTCTCCATGGAGGGGATTGGGGACGAGGTTGAGTGGTCGATGGAGCTGTTTTCAGGTGTGGCAGGTTTAGGAGTGCTTTGCCGAGGAAGGTGATGTGCAGAAGAATGGCCCGATCACTGCAAGAACGGAGGTCGTAGCATCGCTTTTTTTAAATTTTGTCCACCGGTGGCAGTGAGTTCTTCAACACAAAAGTGCTTTTTCATGTAGACAACCAGTTGGTGGTGCACATTATGAACAGACAGTCAGCGAGGGATTTCAGGTTTTTAAGTTGTTGAGAGTTTTTGTTTTGTAATCTTTACATCTGAATGTGGTTTTCAGGGGGAGACAAATTGCAGGAGTAGACAACATTGCCGATGCTCGTTCTCATTCTCAGTGGCAGAAATTCCATGGGCTAGCGCCCCGGGCTGATGCACAGAAGACAACGATACTAGGGTATCTGTGGACTGTTGGTAAACAAGGTTGATCCAGCTAATCAAGGGTCAGAGTCCACAGGCGAGTATACAGACAAACGTGGGATGAGTTCTGTGAGTCGGGGCTCAGCAGAGGGGCTTAGAAGATGGAGAGCATTTGGGCTGAGAGGATGTGGTGAAGTTTATTATGTCCATGATTGAAAAAGGCTTGTCTGTGATGACTGAGGGCAAGTTAACAGGTCTGGGTCTCTTTGGGAAGATATATTGAGGATATGAACCACCAGCATTTGAGTTGGCTAGGAGATTATTGGAAGGATGGGTAAGAGAAAGGGGGCTGACTGAAAGATTAAAGAGGCCAATAATGCTTCCGTTGCTCAAGAGCTTGGGGTGCTGCCGCATGTGTGTGCGTAAGCATGTAAGAGAGTGTCTTGTGTGCAGTGGTAATTCTGTGGTTATTTTTTGGTTCATTCGGAGTGGCAGAAGTGGTTGAGACTAGAAAGGTTGTGGGTATACAACTGAAGGAGGTGTGAGTACCAAAAGTGAGATATAAGTGTGGGTTGCACAATCTAAGACGGATCAAAAAGGCAGGGGAAAATGTGTGAACCTCAGGAGTTATCCTGACAAGATGACATTGGTGGCAGACTTACAGGGAGGAGTTTCCATCAGAGCCCCTGTTTTACCATGCTTCTGGGGCATGGGTGTTGCAGTCCCAGGCACTAGGAGTGTTGCACAAGGCATTGAGCTGTCTGGGCACGCCAGGTAAGGAATACAGAACGCATTATTTTCGAATCGGTATGGCAATGGGAGGTGAGATGTGAGTCTGGGGAAGCCAGAAGAATTCAAGCTGTGGGAAGGTGGAAACCAGATTGTTATAAACATTACATGAGGGAAAGTCTTGCTTGGGAAGGATCCTCTTTAAAGTGATTTATCTATTTTATAGTTCGCATTGCAGGGCCACAAAAGGAGTACATCGAGGTCTGGATTTGCGGTGACTCCTTTGTAAAATGGGTAGCTCACCAGGCTGAAGCTGGAAAAGTTGGCAGAAATCTAGGCTTGCAAGGATTCCAAAGTACATGTAAAATGGTTTGAGAGGTTGGAATGAGATGGAGAGAATTGGTGCCTAGACTGGAGGAGTTGCACAAAAGTTTTCATTGCCTGGTTGTTTAGGTTTTGCATTTGGGTGAAACCAATTTTTTACAGGTGAAAGGTTTAGCTCTTACGCAGTTTGTTAACGAAGACCTGGAGGAGATTAAGAGGCTGTAGTCCGGCACAACGGTGGTTTGGAAGGCGTTGGTGGCTAGGAGGTGTTGGAGAGGTTCCTGGAAGCCAGAAGCGATTGAAAGTGTCATAAGTTACTTTAGCACTTGCATGGGTACATTATTTTAGCATAAGCTCTGCAGCTTGTGCCCTTTTACCCAAATTCATGACATGTTATTCCTTTTATTACTTTAGCAAAAGCTTCATTTTAGTGGAGATGTTTTTTAATATTTTATCAACTGTTCTTTTGTGCAGCATTTTGTTATTTATTTCTCTGCACAACATTTTCACTCTGTGCTTCTTTGAAGGCTGATGTGATAAGTTTACTAGTATTAGTGGCACAAAGCGTTCATCGTGTCCTCAACTCTTATACACAGAATTATACATGTTGTCATGTCAGGGCAGAACACCTGATGTTTTAACGTAAAACATCTCACTGCCCCCTACATAATAAAGGATCATTCCAGCCAGTTGCCATCACGTCGCATCTCATCCTTGCAGTTTCTGCTGACACTTGACGCCTTCTCTGCCTCCATGTGCGAAGACTCTCAGAAGACCAACAAACCTCTTCTCGACCTACAAATACAGGTATACGGGATGAGTTCCTTCCGTGGGGCCTGATGGGCAGATTAGAGCTTACACCGCCATGCTCTTGCATAGAATTTTAGTAGTGTAGTTAGGGATTCTAGAGCCATCATTGTGACAGTTTGGTGGGCCTTTTCATATGTTTCACTTTCCTGGTCACTGCTTTGGTTTTATTATGTTTTATCATCCTCATTATCGCAATACACGCCTTTTTACATAGAATGTGGTTGGTTCAATAAAACTTCTTGAGTCTAGTCCTGCTTCTGTTTGTTTTTACATGTGAGACGTATGTGACTGAGAGAAAGGGGTAAGATGCGTTCCACCACAATCTCCCTGAGAAAATCTAAGACCCAGATTTAAGAGGGCCTAGCACCATTCTAACGACACACTAGCATCATTTTTTTACTCTAATGTGGTGTTAGATGGCCAAAAACACTACGCCATATTTACAAAGTGTAACTTTGTAAACCTTTGCGCTACATTATGCCTGTGCCAGGCATAATGTATGCAAAGGGAGTGTTCCCCCATTAGGAGGGCCGAACAAATGGCGCCAGGAAATCTCAGAGATTTCTTTCCGTCATTTTTTTCGGCACTTTTAACGCCTAATCAGAGCAGGCATTAAAAGGCGGCTCCCATTGGTTACAAAGGGCCTCTAGGTGCTTTGCAGGATTAGCATCAACATTTTTTACGCTATTTCAGCAAAGCGAAGAACTAGTGTCAAACATTCTGATGCTAGTTTCCTAACTACGCCATGGTGCGCCATATATTAAATACTGCGCACACGTGGTGGCGTTAGGGGGGCGCTAAGGGGCGCAAGAAAAGTGGTGCTACACTAGGTGGCCTGGCAGTTCGGGCTGGACTGTTCCCATGGGGAGCACGGTCAAGATGGATTTGCATATGGCTGGGTCCAAACTGGGGTGGCATGGGCAGCAAAAAAACTGATGGAATAAACCCAGATCTGTAACTGGGGATGAATGTTTGATTTGCTCTGCATTCCGTCCATCATCTGTTGTTTTTGCACTAGGTGCAGCTCCACTTTTCATAAATATGCCTCTAAACATCATGCGAAGGGCTGCCACAAATCATCTTTACTCTTGGGTATTCGTGAGGCACTGACAGCTAGCCGGAAGGGTGAGGCCGACAGGTGTCTCACGGCGCAGGATCAGACTCAGTCCCCCGCACTTGGCGGTGCTGCCGCCCGAATCCAGCAATCTCATTACTATAGAAAGAGGCTTTAAGACAACAGGGTCGGGACAAAATGCAAATGTGATATCAGGAGGTTTTGCAAATATGAAGGGATTGTGGTGTTCGGAGTTTGAAGAGAGGCAATTTTCAGAAATGATGGTGTTCTCTTGTCAGTATTGGGCTTGGATTTATACTTGTTACAGTTGAAGTCGAAGTTGTTCAATTTGTTGAGAGAGCTGCATAAATGTGAGGGAGGGCGCGGGCAGAACATTCTAAGGGGTTTTCCTGGTGGTGGGTAGCTTGGGCAGCTTGGAAGCTATTGTATGGAAGAAGTTGGACAGTTGTTAATACAGTTCAGAGATGCATGGGGGGATGGAGGGCAATTCTGAAAGGCTATAGGAAGCGTTTGTTTGACATGGAATATTTCCATGGGTGAAGTTTTTGGTGAGAACTGAGAATGATGAAGTGGTGTGACACAGGAATGTTACGATGATTTATTGGGGAAGGGAGGAGGTGAATGGATAGGTTTTACACTGTATTAGCGAGGACGGGCTTCTACAGTGTGTATGGCTAGTTGCCAAGTTTTGTTATAGTTGAATGTTGCACCTGCCTCATTAAAGGGCCTTTTCCACTCTAAGCATGACTCAAGGATCTTGTGAGTGCCGTCCCGCCTGAACAAGGTCCAAGGATCACGCGGTGAGTCTGTGACATAGAAGCATGATATTACTGTCACTGATCCTCTCTGTAACCAGGCAGGGGATTAAATTAAGATTTATTCAAGAGGAAGAGCCTAGCAGGCACTAAGGTTGCAAACCCTGCTCCAAGTTTGCTGTCTCTTACATAACCATGTTAAGTCTACAAAGCTTTGCTTTCCTTTACCGCAGGCTCCCCATGAGAAGGTGTAAACACTGTTTTATATGGTTCTTTGTTGTTATTGGTTCCACACAGTGCCCTAGCGGCCATCTTGTGCTTCCCTGTCTGTAGAAGAAAGTGGAGAGGGGGGAGGGCCCGGCATAGAGGTGGGTGGTGACGGGATGGCCTCGGATTTTTGGAGGAAGGGATAAATCCTGTGGATTCGGCCCTTCTTGGTGTACAGGATATTCCACCCTTGGGTTCTCCCTGGGATGTTCCATCACTACCAACCCAACTCACATCGGGCCCCATGTGCCTTGGCGCTGTTCTCACAGATGTGGCAGGATGCCCTGCAAAGGTGGCACCTCTGTGCCCATCTTCTGAGTTCACATCCAGAAGCCCAGCTCTTGTGTAGAGCACATCCACCAGCTTCAATCTCTTCTCTATTTTAGGGTTCGCCTGTAGCACCCCAAAGGCCCTTGATCCCCCCAGAGGTGGTGTGGAGGGCCGGGGGTGCTCCCCTCTTAAAGCCGAACCCTTCGGTTTATCCATTCCTGCTGCCCCACTCAGACCCTTTGGAAGAAGGGAAGGGAGCATCCTTGCTGTTCAGAGACCTAGGAGCTCCTGGGGTGAGCTACAACCAGGCAACGCTTCTCATGTTCAGGAAAGCTGTCAGGTGAGAGCCCTGGGAAGGGAAAGCAGACCTGGAACAACCACCTGCCTCGGTAATTATCAGAGAATTAAACTCCTAATCCTGTCCCGTGGGCTTTACTGGACCTGCTTGGAAAGGAGTTCGATTCTCAGAAAACGACACAACAAGACCTCTGGATTAAAAGTGAAATATCCCCTCCCTCCCTCCCTCATTTTATTGTTTTTATTTATCTCATAAACCAATATAAAAATCACTGAGTCAGAGCCGATGAGAGGTGAAAGCTGTTGATGTGACCTGAAGGTGTCTGGGTGTTTCAGTCAGTGAACAAAGACTGACAGACAAGACCCAGCCTGTCAGTTGAGATGCTCTTGGGACAGTGGGGCGGCAGAGAATGATGGGCCTTTCTTCACAATGTGATGAGGGCCCCCCCAGACTCATATTCTTAGAGACATCCATAGGTATTAGCTGGAGAGGGCCCCCAAAGAGTCCCCCCCTACACTGCAGAGGCTGCGGGGGCATGTGTTACACCCCTTCTTTGAAGGTGTCTTAGGCCCTGGTTTAGAGTGTGGCAGATAGGATGAGAATGTGACTGATATCCAGTCTGCCATATTACGATGTCCATAGGAAGTAATGGAATCCTAATACAGTGGACGGCATATTCGTGTCTTTTGTGACGGACTGACCCCAAATCAGACCCTCACACACACTGAGAGACGACTGTGGCTTCAGACAGGGAGACTGCTCAAAAACTGAGTGGGGGTCCCTGCTGTCTCGGCGGCTAGTGGGGGTGGCTGTAGGTTTCCCGTGGCACAGGCCTTCTTGCTGTCACCCTGAGGGGACACTCAGAACGGGCTCTTCCGGTTATAAGTTCTTGGGTTCCTTGCCCTGTCTGGGCCCGTGCAAGGACGTTGTAGAGGGCCCCCAGCCTCTTGCATATACTGTAGCCATTTCTCACTCCAAGGGCCGGGCGCGGTTCGAGGAGATAAATAAAAGGGCAGATGGTCCCCTCAAGGCCATTGCCGAGATGTAAGCAAATTGGGTGGTGTTTCGTGTGGCGTTCCGTGACTGCATGTGGCCTACCAGTGATCCATGCCACCTTCCGCTGGTGATGAGGTCAGCGGAGCCCTGGCTTGTCCACCTACACGGTCCAGCAATCTTGCCTCTACTGGCGAGCCCCGCACCATCAGATCGGCCGTGCGCCCTGAAGGGCCACCCGTGCCCTGCGCGCCCGCCCATGCGCCTGACTGTGGCATGTGGGGGCCACAGCCTGAGAGCCACTCCCGCTCTCCCTGTGCCAGCCCGTCCCACCTGTGCTCCTTACCTCACCCCCAGCATGAGCGCCCAGTTGGCGCACCAAGAAGGAACCGCATCCCTGCCATGCCGCGTGGCTCGCCCGTGGCCAGAAGAGGCCCCCGCCTGCCCGTGTGGCCCTGCCACTCCCTGCTCGCCATCAGCGGCCAGATGATCTTATCGACTCACCACTCCCAAGGACAGGCCCGACATGGGCTCAGCGCGCTCGGCCTACAGCGCCTACAGCGCCTACAACGCACCACGTGGCCTTTCCTGGTGCATCGCCGGGGGGGGGAGAGGAGAGTGAGTCGGCCCCCACTTCAGCTGGAGGCGCAGACTGTTACATTCAAGGCAAGTCAGCAGCTACCCGAGGACATTATCCCACATGTAGATGAAGGAAGTTTGCTGCAATGTACATTCTAGGATGCTCGACCAATCGCCCTGCCGGCAGCGCACGACGTAGAGACAAAGCCTGCTGCACATTCTCAAGCTAAAGCGCCTGGAAAGAGGCACATGATAGCATGTGCACAAGTAATCAGCTGCGCACAGGTGCAACGCTCAAGCAACCAATGGCACCACCACAACTGAGAGACGAGGGAAGGTCAGTTATCATCAGTGAGCAGCAACAAAACCAGGCCTTCCCTGCCCCCTGCGCACACGCCTCAGTGCACCACTGCCACCGTTTAGCCACCTGCCGGACCCAGCTACAGCAGTACCCAGGTGGCACTCGTGGGTCGGACACCTACAGCATTATTTCTGTGCCACACGAGAAACAGCTGGCGCTACAAAAAGATCACTACTTATGCCTTATGCACTTCGGAGGTGATGAACTGTTTGAAACACTACCAAACACGGTGACTGTGACGCACTAAATAGGCACTTCGATCCGCAGCACAATCCTGACGAGGAACAAGTTAAGCAGCGCCAAGCAAACAGAGACTGAATCGGTTGACATGTTCTACGCCCGATTGAGGAAACTGGCAAACGCTTGTGTGAAGGTTAACCAACACGAGGAGATACGGGCACAAATTATACAAGGCGGCAGGTCAGCGATGCTACGACGACAACCTAAACCAGCCAGGTATCACACTGGATGGCATTCTGGTCCTGACCCACTCCCATGAACTGATGAATACCAGCACTGAAGATATGGAGGCAGCCCTGGCTAAAGCCACTACCACTCCTCGATCTCAGAAGTCAATCGGCATCAAAGAAAGAGTTGATGTGGTGCAGAGGTGCGAGGAGCCAACACGGCAAGCATGGAACCCCAAACAGACGAGTGGAAGCTGCAACAACAGCAGCCTAGACCACAAGACCCCAGGAGTGTGCCCATCCTGGGCTAAAACATGCTCAAAGTGTGGAAAAGTCAAGCACTTTGTGAAAGTGTGCCCGAGTGGGAGACAAAGGCCCAATACTGACTATCCGAGGAGAGCTGTAGCTGCCCTATGGTGCCTAACACTCAACAACACCGTCAAAGCTGACACATCCAGTAATGCCGGGACTGGCATCCAACAAAACAAGGAAGATGATGATGTATTTTAATCTCCTTTGTTGGAAAAGTGGGCCACAAGAGGTGACCACTTCCAATGTGCACGGTGGAGATAAAGGGCAATTCTGTCAAGGCATTCATCAACACAGTGGCATTTGTAAATGAAAGGGACTCTGAACAATTTAAGAAGCTGATGCCACACCAGCCACTCTCGCCCAGCTGGGCAAGAATCTATACCTATGGTGGGACAGGTCCGCTGCCCCTCAGAGGAACCATAGTGGTGGGCATCACAAGCAATGTCACTTGACCCAAGCCAAGGTCCATGTAATGGAAGGGTGATAAGGAATGCTGGTTGGCTGTCACACAGCCAAAGACCTTGAGCTAGTCTTCTTCGCAAAGCAGATACACCAGTTGCTCGCAGATGCCCTGCTTGCAGAATTTCCACAACTGTTCAACGGCCTGGGAAAATTAAAGGGCAAGCAAGTCAAATCTGACATTGATGAATACGTCAAATCCACCACTCTGAAACACTGATGAGTTCCTTTGCACCTGAGGCCACAGGTGGAGCGTGAACTGCAAGCACAGGAGAAGCAACGAGTCATCGAAAAGGTGAGTGGCCCGTGCCTTAGGTGTCTCCACTTTTCATTGCACCGAAACAAAAACAACCGGGAGCAATACAGATGTGTGTAGACATGAAGCTCCCAACCCAGGCCATTAGCCGAGAACACCATATCACTTCAACAATGGATAAACTTGTGGCCAACCTTAACAGGGAACATTATTCTCAAAACTGGACCTCAACTCTGGATTCCACCAGCTTGAGCTTGTCCAAGAAAGCTGCTACATCATGACTGTTTCAAAGCACATGCGCCTCAGGCGATACCGGAGATGAAGCTTCGGTGTTTTGTTTGTGGTGAAGGTGTCTCAGAATGCCATCAAATAGAAGTGATCACTTTGAGCAACAACATTTTAATCTTCTCAGAGAGCCTCAAAGAGCACTATGTGAGGCTGAGGACCACCCTACAGCAACTGATTGTGGTTTGACGCTATGCAAGAAGAAATGCTTCTTCTAGCAGAACTCCCTGGAGTTCTTTGGATACATCTTTTCACAAGAGGGGCTCAGAGTTACCCCAGGAAAGCAGAAGCCATCTGGAATGTGCAAGTGCCCTGGAACATGATGGAAGTGTGCAGTTTCCTGGGGATGACGACATACTGTGGGAGGTTCATCCTGAACCTCGCCACTGTTTCCAAACCACTACGAGCTTTCACCCATGTGAGTGCTCTGTGGGAATGGAGTCCTGAGGCTGAAAAAGCATTCCGTGTGATCAAGGAAGCACTCCTGGATAAGATCACCATGGCCTCCTCTCCACGTCCTGTGCACATATCCCTCCTTGTCGAGCACAGACCCTCTCCTCCCCCTGTGCACATAACCCTCCCTTGTTGAGCACAGACCCTCTCCTCTCCCTGTGCACATAACCTCCCGTCTCGAGCACAGACCCTCTCCTCTCCTCTCCCTGTTCACATAACCCTCCCGTCTCGAGCACAGACCCTCTCCTCTCCCTGTGCACATAACCCTCCCTTGTTGAGCACAGACCTCTCCTCTCCCTGTGCACATAACCCTCCCGTCTCGAGCACAGACCCTCTCCTCTCCCTGTGCACATAACCCTCCCTTGTTGAGCACAGACCCGCTCCTCTCCCTGTGCACATAACCCTCCCTTGTTGAGCACAGACCCTCTCCTCTCCCTGTGCACATAACCCTCTCGTCTCGAGCACAGACCCTCTCCTCTCCCTGTGCACATAACCCTCCCGTCTCGAGCACAGACCCTCTCCTCTCCCTGTGCACATAACCCTCCCGTCTCGAGCACAGACCCTCTTCTTGTGCACATAACCCTCCCTTGTTGAGCACAGACCCTCTCCTCTCCTTGTGGACATAACCCTCCCTTCTCGAGCACAGACCCTCTCCTCTTCCTGTGCACATAACCCTCCCGTCTCGAGCACAGACCCTCTCCTCTTCCTGTGCACATAACCCTCCCTTGTTGAGCACAGACCCTCTCCTTGTGCACATAACCCTCCCGTCTCGAGTGCAGACCCTCTCCTCTCCTTGTGCACATAACACTCCCTTGTACTGTAGAGCAGAGACCCTCTTCTCTCCCTGTGCACATAACACTCCCTTGTAGAGCACAGACCCTCTCCTCTCCCTGTGCACATATCCCTCCTTTGTCGAGCACAGACCCTCTCCTCTTCTTGTGCACATAACCCTCCCTTGTTGAGCACAGACCCTCTCCTCTTCCTGTGCACACAGCCTTCCCTTGTCGAGCACAGACCCTATCCTCTCCCTGTGCACATAACGTCCCGTCTCGAGCACAGACCCTCTCCTCTCCTCTCCCTGTTCACATAACCCTCCTGTCTCGAGCACAGACCCTCTCCTCTCCCTGTGCACATAACCCTCCCTTGTTGAGCACAGACCCTCTCCTCTCCCTGTGCACATAACCCTCCCGTCTCGAGCACAGACCCTCTCCTCTCCCTGTGTACATAACCCTCCCTTCTCGAGCACAGACCCTCTCCTCTTCTTGTGCACATAACCCTCCCTTCTTGAGCACAGACCCTCTCCTCTTCTTGTGCACATAACCCTCCCTTGTTGAGCACAGACCCTCTCCTCTCCTTGTGCACATAACTCTCCTGTCTCGAGCACAGACTCTCTCCTCTCCCTGTGCACACAGCCCTCCCTTGTCGAGCACAGACCCTATCCTCTCCCTGTGCACATAACCCTCCCGTCTCCAGCACAGACCCGCTCCTCTCCATGTGCACATAAACCTCCTGTTTCGATCACAGACCCTCTCCTCTTCTTGTGCACATAACCCTCCCTTCTCGAGCACAGACCCGCTCCTCTCCTTGTGCACATAACCCTCCCGTCTCGAGCACAGACCCTCTCCTCTTCTTGTGCACATAACCCTCCCGTCTCGAGCACAGACCCTCTCCTCTTCTTGTGCACATAATCCTCCCTTCTCGAGCACAGACCCTCTCCTCTCCCTGTGCACATAACCCTCCCTTCTCGAGCACAGACCCTCTCCTCTCCCTGTGCACATAACCCTCCCGTCTCGAGTACAGACCCTCTCCTCTCCCTGTGCACACAGCGCACATAACCCTCCCGTCTCGAGTACAGACCCTCTCCTCTCCCTGTGCACACAGCCCTCCCGTCTCGAGCACAGACCCTCTCCTCTCCTTGTGCACATAACCCTCCCTTGTTGAGCACAGACCCGCTCCTCTCCTTGTGCACATAACCCTCCCGTCTCGAGCACGGACCCTCTCCTCTCCCTGTGCATCCAGCCCTCCCTTGTCGAGCACAGACCCTCTCCTCTCCCTGTGCACATAACCCTCCCGTCTTAAGCACAGACCCTCTCCTCTTCTTGTGCACATAACCCTCCCTTGTTGAGCACAGACCCTCTCCTCTCCTTGTGCACATAACCCTCCCTTGTTCAGCACAGACCCGCTCCTCTCCTTGTGCACATAACCCTCCCGTCTCGAGCACAGACCCTCTCCTCTTCTTGTGCACATAACCCTCCCTTGTAGAGCACAGACCCTCTCCTCTCCCTGTGCACATAACACTCCCTTGTAGAGCACAGACCCTCTCCTCTCCCTGTGCACATAACACTCCCTTGTAGAGCACAGACCCTCTCCTCTTCTTGTGCACATAACCCTCCCTTGTCGAGCACAGACCCTCTCCTCTTCCTGTGCACATAACCCTCCAGAGCACAGACCCTCTCCTCTCCCCGTGCACATAACCCTCCCTTGTTGAGCCCAGACCCTCTCCTCTCCCTGTACACACAGCCCTCCCTTGTTGAGCCCAGACCCTCTCCTCTCCCTGTGCACACAGCCCTCCCTTGTCGAGCACAGACCCTCTCCTCTTCCTGTGCACACAACCCTCCCTTGTTGAGCACAGACCCTCTCCTCTCCCTGTGCACACAGCCTTCCCTTGTCGAGCACAGACCCTCTCCTCTCCCTGTGCACACAGCCCTCCCTTCTCGAGCACAGACCCGCTCCTCTCCTTGTGCACATAACCCTCCCGTCTCGAGCACAGACCCTCTCCTCTTCTTGTGCACATAACCCTCCCGTCTCGAGCACAGACCCTCTCCTCTTCTTGTGCACATAATCCTCCCTTCTCGAGCACAGACCCTCTCCTCTCCCTGTGCACATAACCCTCCCTTCTCGACCACAGACCCTCTCCTCTCCCTGTGCACATAACCCTCCCGTCTCGAGTACAGACCCTCTCCTCTCCCTGTGCACACAGCGCACATAACCCTCCCGTCTCGAGTACAGACCCTCTCCTCTCCCTGTGCACACAGCCCTCCCGTCTCGAGCACAGACCCTCTCCTCTCCTTGTGCACATAACCCTCCCTTGTTGAGCACAGACCCGTTCCTCTCCTTGTGCACATAACCTTCCCGTCTCGAGCACGGACCCTCTCCTCTCCCTGTGCATCCAGCCCTCCCTTGTCGAGCACAGACCCTCTCCTCTCCCTGTGCACATAACCCTCCCGTCTTAAGCACAGACCCTCTCCTCTTCTTGTGCACATAACCCTCCCTTGTTGAGCACAGACCCTCTCCTCTCCTTGTGCACATAACCCTCCCTTGTTCAGCACAGACCCGCTCCTCTCCTTGTGCACATAACCCTCCCGTCTCGAGCACAGACCCTCTCCTCTTCTTGTGCACATAACCCTCCCTTGTAGAGCACAGACCCTCTCCTCTCCCTGTGCACATAACACTCCCTTGTAGAGCACAGACCCTCTCCTCTCCCTGTGCACATAACACTCCCTTGTAGAGCACAGACCCTCTCCTCTTCTTGTGCACATAACCCTCCCTTGTCGAGCACAGACCCTCTCCTCTTCCTGTGCACATAACCCTCCAGAGCACAGACCCTCTCCTCTCCCCGTGCACATAACCCTCCCTTGTTGAGCCCAGACCCTCTCCTCTCCCTGTACACACAGCCCTCCCTTGTTGAGCCCAGACCCTCTCTTCTCCCTGTGCACACAGCCCTCCCTTGTCGAGCACAGACCCTCTCCTCTTCCTGTGCACACAACCCTCCCTTGTTGAGCACAGACCCTCTCCTCTCCCTGTGCACACAGCCCTCCCTTGTCGAGCACAGACCCTCTCCTCTCCCTGTGCACACAACCCTCCCTTGTTGAGCACAGACCCGCTCCTCTCCCTGTGCACACAGCCTTCCCTTGTCGAGCACAGACCCTCTCCTCTCCCTGTGCACACAGCCCTCCCTTCTCGAGCACAGACCCGCTCCTCTCCTTGTGCACATAACCCTCCCGTCTCGAGCACAGACCCTCTCCTCTTCTTGTGCACATAACCCTCCCGTCTCGAGCACAGACCCTCTCCTCTTCTTGTGCACATAATCCTCCCTTCTCGAGCACAGACCCTCTCCTCTCCCTGTGCACATAACCCTCCCTTCTCGAGCACAGACCCTCTCCTCTCCCTGTGCACATAACCCTCCCGTCTCGAGTACAGACCCTCTCCTCTCCCTGTGCACACAGCGCACATAACCCTCCCGTCTCGAGTACAGACCCTCTCCTCTCCCTGTGCATCCAGCCCTCCCTTGTCGAGCACAGACCCTCTCCTCTCCCTGTGCACATAACCCTCCCGTCTTAAGCACAGACCCTCTCCTCTTCTTGTGCACATAACCCTCCCTTGTTGAGCACAGACCCTCTCCTCTCCTTGTGCACATAACCCTCCCTTGTTCAGCACAGACCCGCTCCTCTCCTTGTGCACATAACCCTCCCGTCTCGAGCACAGACCCTCTCCTCTTCTTGTGCACATAACCCTCCCTTGTAGAGCACAGACCCTCTCCTCTCCCTGTGCACATAACACTCCCTTGTAGAGCACAGACCCTCTCCTCTCCCTGTGCACATAACACTCCCTTGTAGAGCACAGACCCTCTCCTCTTCTTGTGCACATAACCCTCCCTTGTCGAGCACAGACCCTCTCCTCTTCCTGTGCACATAACCCTCCAGAGCACAGACCCTCTCCTCTCCCCGTGCACATAACCCTCCCTTGTTGAGCCCAGACCCTCTCCTCTCCCTGTACACACAGCCCTCCCTTGTTGAGCCCAGACCCTCTCTTCTCCCTGTGCACACAGCCCTCCCTTGTCGAGCACAGACCCTCTCCTCTTCCTGTGCACACAACCCTCCCTTGTTGAGCACAGACCCTCTCCTCTCCCTGTGCACACAGCCCTCCCTTGTCGAGCACAGACCCTCTCCTCTCCCTGTGCACACAACCCTCCCTTGTTGAGCACAGACCCGCTCCTCTCCCTGTGCACACAGCCTTCCCTTGTCGAGCACAGACCCTCTCCTCTCCCTGTGCACACAGCCCTCCCTTCTCGAGCACAGACCCGCTCCTCTCCTTGTGCACATAACCCTCCCGTCTCGAGCACAGACCCTCTCCTCTTCTTGTGCACATAACCCTCCCGTCTCGAGCACAGACCCTCTCCTCTTCTTGTGCACATAATCCTCCCTTCTCGAGCACAGACCCTCTCCTCTCCCTGTGCACATAACCCTCCCTTCTCGAGCACAGACCCTCTCCTCTCCCTGTGCACATAACCCTCCCGTCTCGAGTACAGACCCTCTCCTCTCCCTGTGCACACAGCGCACATAACCCTCCCGTCTCGAGTACAGACCCTCTCCTCTCCCTGTGCACACAGCCCTCCCGTCTCGAGCACAGACCCTCTCCTCTCCTTGTGCACATAACCCTCCCTTGTTGAGCACAGACCCGCTCCTCTCCTTGTGCACATAACCTTCCCGTCTCGAGCACGGACCCTCTCCTCTCCCTGTGCATCCAGCCCCCCCTTGTCGAGCACAGACCCTCTCCTCTCCCTGTGCACATAACCCTCCCGTCTTAAGCACAGACCCTCTCCTCTTCTTGTGCACATAACCCTCCCTTGTTGAGCACAGACCCTCTCCTCTCCTTGTGCACATAACCCTCCCTTGTTCAGCACAGACCCGCTCCTCTCCTTGTGCACATAACCCTCCCGTCTCGAGCACAGACCCTCTCCTCTTCTTGTGCACATAACCCTCCCTTGTAGAGCACAGACCCTCTCCTCTCCCTGTGCACATAACACTCCCTTGTAGAGCACAGACCCTCTCCTCTCCCTGTGCACATATCCCTCCTTTGTCGAGCACAGACCCTCTCCTCTTCTTGTGCACATAACCCTCCCTTGTTGAGCACAGACCCTCTCCTCTTCCTGTGCACACAGCCTTCCCTTGTCGAGCACAGACCCTCTCCTCTCCCTGTGCACATAACGTCCCGTCTCGAGCACAGACCCTCTCCTCTCCCTGTGCACATAACCCTCCCTTGTTGAGCACAGACCCGCTCCTCTCCCTGTGCACACAGCTTTCCCTTGTCGAGCACAGACCCTCTCCTCTCCCTGTGCACACAGCCCTCCCTTGTCGACCACAGACCCTCTCCTCTCCCTGTGCGCACATCCCTCCCTTGTCGAGCACATCCCTCCTCTTCTTGTGCTCAGGGCCGCTGTTGTTCCTGTGTACATATTTCTTTATTTATGCATAATTGCATAGCGCAGGCATTACACAAAGGTGCCACAGCGCCTTAGAGAAGACATATTTTGTTACATGGAAGTTGCACATGGTTGAAGGTAGACAATACAGGTGTAATTCTATGTCAGGACCTGAGGATCGGATTATGCTTCTCCTTCTTTGCTGTTTATTAACGTACAAAACATAGCAGCCAATAAAATGTGGCTTTTCAAAAGACTACATTACTCATAAGATATGACATCACAGTATCAGTACTAATCATAGTACATCATGTAATATATACTTGTGAAGACCCATAAATCTTCCTATTTCTTTCCTACTTTGGGGGTTACTACAACTTTGGAGGAGGTGTTAATCCGTCCCAAATGTGACGGATATACCACCAGCCGTATTACGAGTTCCATAGGACATAATGGACTCGTAATACGGCTGGTGGTATATCCGTCACTTTATCGTCACTTTTGGGACGGATTAACACCTCCTCCAAAGTTGTAATAACCCCTTTTATTTTATCCATTCCATTTTGCCTATATATTTACTAGTTGTATTTGATGCCCTTGAACTGATGAGCTATTACTTTGTTTTGGCAGTGCGCAAAGGTACCAAATCGCATGCAATTTTATGTCAAACTCCGTTGCCCCGAACTGCCCGATTCTCGGCTGCGCATGGTCCCTGCACTAAACTCGGATGTCAGGAGACAGGCCACAAGTTACTGTTGCACCCGGCGGGGTGTGAGGAGACAGGGTAATGAAGCGCATTGTGCAAGGACCTTAGCCCTCTTTCTTGCTTGCTGCCCGTGCACGCTCTTTGCACCGCAAGTCTGTTTCCAGTTTGAATCTGGACAGCGAGCCCACGCCTCAGCATGTTTAGAGTCGGCTCCCGAGGTGATTCAGGTGAAAGAGCGTCGCGTTCCCTTCACGCCTGTGTGCCTGGGCAGTAACAAGGCTAACACAGGTTTCATTCCTGAGGGCGAGACAGATTTAAAGTAAGAAAACTTCTTGTCAAGTTGTATAAGAAGTGGATAGTGCCTCCTTATATGTCCTGAAAGTTCTTGGGACTCCCTTCCCCCATAATAGTCACTTCACAAGGCCTTCTTGTTTTCGCTTTGTCAATACATGGGCCTGTGACTATTTTTTTCTCTCTCAAAAAAGAACCATGATAGACAGGCAGAACCCAGACGATGTTGCATATTACCAGGAGCAGGGAGACCTATTCCTTGCAGAGGACATTGTGCATGCCCTCAGTGCCTCTAGTGGCACAATCAGTTAATAGGGCCCTTGCAGTAGCGCTGCAACCAATTGCCCCTCAACTGAAGAGGTATGCCCTGACAGTCCCTCCTCCGGCCAACCCAACCCCTTGCCTCTCACTTCCTGCAAAGAGGAATGATCCCCTCCTGCCCCTGAATGGTCCCACGCAGCCCGATGGCCCGTCTGTCGCAGATTACAGCCTTAGACCACCAATACTCGGAGCAAACATCCACCAGCACCCAAGCTCTCTCTTCCCCTCCTCCAGATGATGTCTCTGATGACTCACACTCCCTCCAGTCCAATTCAGACAACTCCTCGCATCCCCAGAAACGATGATGACACACCTCTGATGACCACCAAACAGCCACCCCTTCCGCTGAAGGTCTAGATCCCACATCTGCTCTCACCTATGATCCGGATGCGATCCTTCACCCCAGGTCATCTGACCAGACTACCCTGCCCACAGTTGTGGACCACGCCGAATCAAGACTTAGACAGGCCTTAGACAAGGACGTCAGGAACCGACTATGTTCTGAATGCCCTCGCCCTGACATTCCCAGCAAGGTAGCCCTGACTCCCGAACTAGACCAGAATCTAGCAACCTTTATCAAACACTCCTCCAAAGACTCTAAAAAGGGTATAGATAGATCATGAAAGTCCTGCCAGAACAAAGTCTTTGACCTCGTAGGCCACTGGTGTAAAATTTTGGACCTGGCAGTAGCCACAAAAGAATCTGATTCCCTGATAGACCCTGATACTCTAGCAGGGTGGGCACAGCACGCATTGTGCATCCTGGGCAATGCAAATTGCGCTATCTTCATAGAAAGGAGATGATTGATTTTACTATGCATCAATCCCAAACTAGCGGATCTAGCCAATGCTGAGCCAGGTCCCCTGGCTAATGGCCTCCTGTCAGGGGACACATTTGTAAAGGACTTGGTTCAAGTTTGTCCACACATTCACGGCCCTTGACAAGGCCCAGACATCATTCAACTAAGTGTTTCAACAACGCATTTTTGCCAGGGCGAGCAGAAATAGAGGGTGTCTGTCCAGCCGCTCCATCGCATGCAGCCCTACAGGCAGGGGATAAATGTCTAAGCCAGAGACACCCTCTATCCCGCCAGAGCACGGGCAGGACGTGCCCGTTTCAACCAAGATGGCTTCCGGGGCAACTACAACTCTGGCTCCAACTCCCAAGGTAGGCTTGAGCTCACCCTTGATCTTCCTACATAATTGGTTCTTTGTAACATTAGATCAATGGGTCCTGGAGACAGTGGTAGTTTTTTGGGAACTCCCAACAGATGAGCCTACCAAAACCAATCCTTTTTTCCCTACTAGATTGTTTATTTATTCAACAAGAGATACACCAGTTGTTGACCAAAGAGGCAATTTCCCCGCGCCAGGAAGACCCCCTCGGGGTTTTGCAGCAATTTATTTGTTGTAAACAAGAAAGGAGGGGGATCACGTCTAGTAATCAACTTGAAAGAATTCAGCAATTGGATCCTTTATCGTCACTACAAGATGAAGGGGATCCATCGTCTCAGACATTGTCAGGGAAGGGGAATGGATGGTTTGCTTAGACCTGAAGGATGCCTATCTCTCGATCCCGATATTTCCCCCTTACAGGAAGTTCCTTCAATTCAGATGGGACACTCAATAGTTCCACTCCAAGGTTCTCCCATTCGGACTCTCTTCCGCCCCTTGGTGCTTCACCAAGGTTATGTGTACAGTGACAGAGAAGCTTTGTCCCAGAGGGATTTGAATGATCGTCTACTTAGAGAACATACTCCTCATGGTCCAAGATGTCCAGTCACTCACGCAACATTTAGAATAGACCATTCACTTACTCCAGGATCTGGGCTTTCTGGTCAATGCAAAGAAATCCAATCTGACACCTTCTCGTCAGATGGACTTTCTGGGTTTCCGGATCAACTCTTCTACTTCTATTATATCTCTTCCAGCCCAGAAATTACACTCAATCCAGATGGAGCTCAGATCCACCCTTCGCAAGGACAAGATTTCCTCAAAGATATTAGCCACAATAGTAGGCTTCTTAGCGTCCTCCATGCAAGCCATCTTTCCAGCCCCTCTATGTTACAGGGCGCTCCAGCACATACAGATCCATCATCTCCAGACAGGCCTGACACATGCAGAGCTTATAGACCTCACCCCAGAGCCTCGCAGCGAACTCCAGTGGTGGCTGGACCACATGTCAGCATGGAATGGCAGAGCCACCTTCGGCTCCCAGACGGATGCCGTTCTAGAATCAGACGCCAGCAGGTGGGGTTGGGGACCAGGTGTGGCACCTTCTCCACAGGCGGCCGCTGGTCTCGCAAAGAATCTCATCTTCACATGAACTTCTTTGAGCTGTAAGCAGGCTCCTTCGCGATAAAGAAACTAGCCCCAGGCTCCCACTGTTGTGTTTTACTGCACATGGACAGCATCTCTGTGGTCCGTTATGTCAACAAACTAGGCTGGACAAGATCACAAGTTCTAGCAGAGATAGTAAAGATCTTCTGGCCTTACTGCCTCCAGAATCAGATTGAAGTGACAGTAGAATACCTCCCGGGCCAACTTAATACAACGGCAGACTGGAACTCCAGGTATCTCAGAGATCCCAGTGAATGTAGGCTCCACCAGTCAGTATTCCAGGCAGTATAAATGAAATGGGGCCAATGTCACATAGACCTATTTGCATCCTGTCTCTCACATCAACTGCACTGCTTCTTTTCTTGGAGACCAGATTCCATGGCCACAGATGCATTCCTTCAACAGTGAAGAGAGCCTCTTCCGTATGCCTTCCCCCCATTCATAATGATACCAAGAGTAGCAACTAAAACTCTGCAACAAGAAGGAGAACTGATCTTGCTCACTCCTCTTTGGAGAACGCAACCTTGGCTTCCAGTTCTATTGGAAATGTCCAGAGATCCTCTGGTTCAGATCCCTTTGATCCCAGAGCTCTTGTTAAATCCAGTGGGTCTGTCCCATCCCCTTCTCAGTCAGAACAAACTGCAGCTCATGGCCTGCCACATTTCCGGCAACTTTGGTACCTGCTGGACCATCCTGGTAAAATTCCACTCATAAACGCTACGCTTCGGCCTGGCGTAGATGGTTGTATTGGTGCAACACATGGGGTCTAGATCCCTTGGGGGCCCCCATTACTTCTCTAATTATTTTTTTGGCAGAGATGGCATCCAAAGGCTTAAGCTACTTCTCAGTCAATAATTACCGATCAGCCATCTCAGCAGGACACATGTCCATTAATTGGAAACCAGTAGGGGAACACCCTTTACTAAGTAGCCGATTGGCTAATCCCAACCAAATTATGCACATTTATGGGACATTAACATCATCAGATTTGTCTTGAAAGCAACTATCAGCCTAACTGACCATATTACTGTTCCTGATATCATGTAGAAGGGTTTCAGACGTTAGAGTTCTGGATATTTCCAATTGAGTCTATTCCCCAGGTGGGGTTACTTTTTCCATCTCTAGAAGAACCAAAACATTTTACCGGCAATTAACTTGTCCTAGTTTTCTAGAAGATTATAAACTATGCGTTGTACAATGCTTAAGGGAATACGAAGATCGCACCAGGGAGCATCGACAGTCTCCCGGGGGTCAACTCCTGATTTCTCTTCAGAAGCCTTTTCATCCATTATCTTCGGCTACCCTAGCATGCTTGGTGAGATAGATTCTAGCTGCAGTAGGAACTGATACTTCAATATTTGGAGCTCACTCTATATGAGGTGCCAATGCATCAAGAACATTTGTCTAGGGTCGCAATTACAAGACATAATTAGAGCAACAGGCCAGTCAGCAGACTCTACATTTTATACATTTTACTATAAACCAATTTTGGATTTAGCTTCTATTGTGTTACAACAGCTTTGAACAAGCATAATCCGAAGCCTCCTATCCAGAGAATTTTCAGTTCAATTAAGGACACAGAGGTGAGGATTACCCCACCCAATTACTCTAAGCATTCCCCCCCAGAAAATGTTCATTCATGTAGTAAATCATCATTGAGAGGGTATGATATATGAACGGACATATGTTCAATAATGTGATTATGAATTGTACACTGTAGGAGGCTGGACTGGCTTGTAGTGAGTACCAAGGGGTACTTGCACCTTGCACCAGGCCCAGTTATCCCTTAATAGTGTATAGGGTGTATAGCAGCTTAGGCTGATAGATAATGATAGTTTAGCAGAGCAGCTTAGGCTGAACTAGGAGACGAGTGAAGCTCCTACAGTACCACTAGTGTCACTTGCACAATATCATAAGAAAACACAATACACAGATATACTAAAAATAAAGGTACTTTATTTTTATGACAATATGCCAAAGTATCTCAGTGAGTACCCTCAGTATGAGGATAGCAAATATACACAAGATATATGTACACAATACCAAAATATGCAGTATAGTCATAGAAAACAGTGCAAACCATGTATAGTTACAATAGGATGCAATGGGAGCACATAGGGATAGGGGCAACACAAACCATATACTCCAAAAGTGGAATGCGAACCACGAATGGACCCCAAACCTATGTGACCTTGTAGAGGGTCGCTGGGACTATTAGAAAATAGTAAGGGTCAGAAAAATAGCCCATCCCAAGACCCTGAAAAGTGAGTGCAAAGTGCACTAAAGTTCCCCAAAGGACATAGAAGTCGTGATAGGGGAATTCTGCAGGAAAGACACAAACCAGCAATGCAACAACGATGGATTTCCAGTCGAGGGTACCTGTGGAACAAGGGGACAAAGTCCAAAAGTCACAGTAAGTCGGAGATGGGCAGATGCGCAGGAAATGCCAGCTGTGGGTGCAAAGAAGCTGCTACTGGACAGTAGAAGCTGAGGATTCTGCAGGAACAACAAGGGCTAGAAACTTCCCCTTTGGAGGATGGATCCCGCACGCCGTGGAGAGTTGTGCAGAAGTGTTTTCCTGAAGAAAGACCGCCAACAAGCCTTGCTAGCTGCAAATCGTGCGGTTAGGGTTTTTGGATGCTGCTGTGGCCCAGGAGGGACCAGGATGTCGCCAATTGCGTCTGGGGACAGAGGGGGCATCGAGCAAGACAAGGAGCCCTCTCAGAAGCAGGAAGCACCCGCAGAAGTGCCGGAACAGGCACTACGAAGAGGAGTGAAACAGTGCTCACCCGAAGTTGCACAAAGGAGTCCCACGCCGTCGGAGGACAACTTAGAAAGTCGTGCAATGCAGGTTAGAGTGCCGTGGACCCAGGCTTGGCTGTGCACAAAGGATTTCCGCCGGAAGTGCACAGAGGCCGGAGTAGCTGCAAAAGTCGTGGTTCCCAGCAATGCAGTCTGGCGTGGGGAGGCAAGGACTTACCTCCACCAAACTTGGAATGAAGAGTCACTGGACTGTGGGAGTCACTTGGACACAGTTGCTGGATTCAAGGAACCACGCTCGTCATGCTGAGAGGAGACCCAGGGGACCGGTGATGCAGTTCTTTGGTGCCTGCGGTAGCAGGGGGAAGATTCCGTCGACCCACGGGAGATTTCTTCGGAGCTTCTAGTGCAGAGAGGAGGCAGACTACCCCCACAGCATGCACCACCAGGAAAACAGTTGAGAAGGCGGCAGGATCAGCGTTACAGAGTTGCAGTAGTCATCTTCGCTACTTTGTTGCAGTTTTGCAGGCTTCCAGCGCGGTCAGCAGTCGATTCCTTGGCAGAAGGTGAAGAGAGAGATGCAGAGGAACTCTGATGAGCTCTTGCATTCGTTATCTAAAGAAATCCCCAAAGCAGAGACCCTAAATAGCCAGAAAAGAGGGTTTGGCTACTTAGGAGAGAGGATAGGCTAGCAACACCTGAAGGAGCCTATCAGAAGGAGTCTCTGACGTCACCTGCTGGCCCTGGCCACTCAGAGCAGTCCAGTGTGCCAGCAGCACCTCTGTTTCCAAGATGGCCGAGGTCTGGAGCACACTGGAGGAGCTCTGGGCACCTCCCAGGGGAGGTGCAGGTCAGGGGAGTGGTCACTCCCCTTTCCTTTGTCCAGTTTCCCGCCAGAGCAGGGCTGAGGGGTCCCTGAACCGATGTAGACTGGCTTATGCAGAAATGGGCACCATCTGTGCCCATGAAAGCATTTCCAGAGGCTGGGGGAGGCTACTCCTCCCCTGCCTTAACACCTTTTTCCAAAGGGAGAGGGTGTAACACCCTCTCTCTGAGGAAGTCCTTTGTTCTGCCATCCTGGGCCAAGCCTGGCTGGACCCCAGGAGGGCAGAAACCTGTCTGAGGGGTTGGCAGCAGCTGCAGTGAAACCCCTGAAAAGGCAGTTTGGCAATACCCGGGTCTGAGCTACAGACCCGTGGGATCATGGGATTGTGCCAACAATGCCAGGATGGCATAGAGGGGGCAATTCCATGATCTTAGACATGCTACATGGCCATATTCAGAGTTACCATTGTGAAGCTACACATAGGTAGTGACCTATGTGTAGTGCACACGTGTAATGGTGTCCCCTCACTCACAAAGTCCGGGGAATTTGCCCTGAACAATGTGGGGGCACCTTGGCTAGTGCCAGGGTGCCCCCACACTAAGTAACTTTCCACCTAACCTTTACCAGGTAAAGGATAGACATATAGGTGACTTATAAGTTACTTAAGTGCAGTGGTGAATGGCTGTGAAATAACGTGGACGTTATTTCACTCAGGCTGCAGTGGCAGGCCTGTGTAAGAATTGTCAGAGCTCCCTATGGGTGGCAAAATAAATGCTGCAGCCCATAGGGATCTCCTGGAACCCCAATACCCTGAGTACCTCAGTACCATATACTAGGGAATTATAAGGGTGTTCCAGTATGCCAATGTGAATTGGTGAAATTGGTCACTAGCCTGTTAGTAGCAATTTGGAAAGAAATGAGAGAGCATAACCATTGAGGTTCTTGATAGCAGAGCCTCAGTGAGACAGTTAGTCATAACACAGGTAACACATTCAGGCACACTTATGAGCACTGGGGTCCTGGCTGGCAGGGTCCCAGTGACACATACAACTAAAACAACATATATACAGTGAAAAATGGGGGTAACATGCCAGGCAATATGGTACTTTCCTACACAACCCCCCCCCCAAACGAAGGACAATAAGACTAGTCATTCCCTGATGGGTCTTCATTGTCTAAGTGGAAATATCTGGAGAGTCCATCTGCATTGGAGTGGGTAGTCCCAGGTCTATGTTCCACTGTATAGTCCATTCCCTGTAGGGATATGGACCACCTCAACAATTTAGGATTTTCACCTTTCATTTGTTTTAGCCAAAGTAGAGGTTTGTGGTCTGTCTGAACAATGAAGTGAGTGCCAAACAGGTATGGCCTCAACTTCTTCAGTGCCCAGACCACAGCAAAGGCCTCCCTCTCTATGGCAGACCAACGCTTTTCTCTATGGGTCAACCTCCTACTAATAAAAGCAATAGGTTGATCCTGGCCCTCAGAATTAAGTTGTGATAGGACTGCCCCTACTCCTAATTCAGATGCATCAGTTTGGACATAGAATTTCTTAGAGTAACAAGGGCTTTTCAGGACAGGTGCAGAGCACATGGCCTGCTTCAGCTCCTCAAAAGCTTTCTGACAGTTTGCTGTCCATAATACCTTCTTAGGCATTTTCTTTGAAGTGAGGTCATTAAGAGGGGCTGCAATGGAGCCATAGTTCTTTATGAACCTCCTATAGTACCTAGTGAGGCCTAAAAAGGCTCTCACCTAAGTCTGAGTAGTAGGGGGAACCCAATCTATAATTGTTTGGATATTCCCCTGAAGTGGTGCAATCTGTTCTCCACCAACCAGGTGTCCCAGATAAACCACCTTCCCCTGCCCTATCTAGCACTTTGAAGCCTTGATAGTGAGGCCTGCCTTTTGCAGGGCCTCCAAAACTTTCCATAGGTGGACCAGGTGATCATCCCAACTGGAGCTAAAGACAGCTATATCATCCAGATATGCTGCACTAAAAGCTTCCAGCCCTTGCAGGTCTGTGTTCACCAACCTCTGAAAAGTGGCAGGTGCATTTTTCAATCCAAAAGGCATTACTGTGAATTGGTAATAGCCTCCAATGGTTGAAAATGCAGTTTTAGTTTTAGCATCTTCTGATAATTTGATCTGCCAATACCCTGCAGTCAAATCAAAAGTGCTTAGATACTTGGCAGATGCCAGTGTATCTATGAGCTCATTTTCCCTGGGTATAGGGTGAGCGTCAGTTTTGGTTACCTGGTTGAGACCTCTGTAGTCTACACAAAACCGCATTTCCTTCTTTCCATCTTTGGAATGAGGTTTTGGTACAAGTACCACAGGAGAAGCCCATGGACTTTCAGAGTGCTCAACCACTCCTAGTTCTAACATTTTCTGCACCTCTTGCTTTATGCTGTCTCTGACATGGTCAGGCTGCCTATAGATCTTGCTTTTGACAGGCAAGCTGTCTCCAGTATCTATAGTGTGCTCACACCAAGAAGTGGTACCTGGCACAGTAGAGAAGAGTTCAGAAAACTGACCCAGGAGATTTATGCAGTGGTCTTTCTGCTCAGCAGTAAGACAATCTGCCAGTACAACACCTTCCACTAGAGCATCTTGTTCTGTGGAAGAGAAGAGATCAGGGAGAGGATCACTGTCTTCTTCCTGTCCCTCATCAGTTGCCATGAGCAGGGTGAGATCAGCCCTGTCATAGTAGGGTTTTAGGCGATTGACATGGAGCACCCTAAGGGGACTCCTGGCAGTGCCTAAGTCAACTAAGTAGGTGACTTCACCCTTTTTCTCAACAATTGTGTGGGGTCCACTCCATTTATCTTGGAGTGCTCTTGGGGCCACAGACTCCAAGACCCACACTTTCTGCCCTGGTTGGTACTGAACCAAAACAGCCTTCTGGTCATGCCATTGCTTTTGGAGCTCTTGGCTGGCCTGAAGGTTTTTACTGGCCTTCTTCATGTGCTCAGCCATCCTTGATCTGAGGCCAAGTACATAGTCCACTATGTCTTGCTTTGGAGCTTTTAAAGGTTGTTCCCAACCCTCCTTAACAAGTGTTAGGGGACCTCTCACAAGGTGTCCAAAAAGAAGTTCAAAGGGGCTGAAGCCCACTCCTTTCTGGGGTACCTCCCTGTAAGCAAAAATGAGGCATGGTAAAAGGATATCCCATCTCCTGGGGAGTTTTTCAGGGAGTCCCATAATCATGCCTTTGAGAGTTTTAATAAATCTCTCCACCAGTCCATTTGTTTGTGGATGATAGGGTGTGGTGAACTTGTATGTCACCCCACACTCCTTCCACATGGCCTTTAAGTAAGCAGACATGAAATTGCTTCCCCTGTCTGATACCACCTCTTTTGGGAAGCCCACCCTGGAAAAGATTCCCAGGAGGGCCTTTGCCACTGCAGGAGCTGTAGTGGTCCTTAGAGGAATTGCTTCAGGATATCTGGTGGCATGGTCCACTACCACCAAGATAAACCTATTGCCTGAAGCAGTAGGAGGGTCAAGGGGGCCAACTATGTCAACCCCTACCCTTTCAAAGGGAACCCCAACCACAGGCAGTGGAATAAGGGGTGCCTTTGGTGTGCCACCTGTCTTGCCACTGGCTTGACAGGTTTCACAGGACTTTCAAAAATCTTTTGTGTCCTCTGACATTCTAGGCCAATGAAACAAGGGAACAAGCCTGTCCCAAGTTTTCATTTGCCCCAAATGTCCAGCTAGGGGAATGTCGTGAGCAAGAGTTAGGAGGAACTTTCTGTACTCCTGAGGAATCACCAATCTCCTGGCAGCTCCAGGTTTTGGATCCCTTGCTTCAGTGTACAAGAGGTTGTCCTCCCAGTAAACTCTGTGAGAGTCACTGACATCCCCATTTGCTTGTTTGACAGCTTGCTGTCTTAGACCCTCTAGTGTGGGACAGGTCTGCTGTGCCACACTCAGCTCCTCCCTGGCAGGCCCCCCTTCGCCCAAAAGCTCAGCAGTGTCTGCTTCCAGCTCCTCTGGTGTAGGTTCTGCACAGGGTGGAAATTCTTCTTCCTCAGAAGAAGAATCCACTGTAGAGGGAGGGATAGTAGGTAGTGCTTTACTTCTACTAGCTCTAGCTTTAGGGAGCACTTGGTCCATTGTTCCAGGATCCAAGTCACCCTGGCCTGAGCCCTGGTCAAAGCAAAAATATGCCCTGGAATGCCCAGCATTGCTGCATGAGCCTCCAACTCCACGTCTGCCCAAGCTGATGTCTCCAAATCATTCCCTAATAGACAGTCTACAGGTAAATCTGAGGCAACCACAACTTTCTTTGGGCCAGTAACCCCCCCCCCCCAGTTGAGATTCACAACAGCCATGGGGTGGCTAAGGGTGTTGTTATGAGCATCGGTTACTTGGTACTGGTGACCAAGTAGGTGTTGTTCAGGGTGGACCAGTTTCTCTATTACCATTGTAACACTGGCACCAGTGTCCCTGTAGGCCTGAACCTCAACACCATTTATTAGGGGTAGTTTCTTGTACTTATCCATGTTAAGGGGACAAGCAACCAAGGTGGCTAAATCAATAGCCCCCTCAGAGACTAACACAGCCTCTGTGGTCTCCCTAATCAGACCAACCCCAACTAAGTTACCAAAGGTGAGACCAGCTACTCCCTTAGATTGGCTATTAGTAGGTTTGCTCCCACCACCACTGCTATTAGTAGGGACACTAGGTGTAGCAGTAGGGGTTGTAGTGGTAGGAGGCTTGGTGCTTTTCTTTGGACAACTGGGATCTGTTGTTCAATGGCCTTTTATTTTACATAAATAGCACCATGGTTTCTTTTCTTTGTTTTGATTAGAAGAGGATTTGGGTCCACCACCGCCACCAGAGTGTTTTTGTGGACCTGATGAAGACTCATTTTTAGATTTGTCCCCACCCTTGTCAGAAGACTTACCATCCTTCTTCTTATTGCCATCTGTGTCACCCCCTGTATGAACTTTTCTGTTCACCCTTGTTCTGACCCATTTGTCTGCCTTCTTTTCCAATTCTTGGGGAGAGGTCAGATCAGAGTCCACCAAGTACTGGTGCAACAAATCAGACACACAATTATTAAGAATATGCTCTCTCAGGATCAAGTTATACAGGCTTTCATAATCAGTAACTTTACTGTCATGTAACCACCCCTCCAAGGCCTTCACTGAATGGTCAATAAAATCAACCCAGTCTTGTGAAGACTCCTTTTTGGTCTCTCTGAACTTCATCCTGTACTGTTCAGTGGTTAAGCCATAACCATACAGGAGTGCATTCTTAAGAACTGTAAAATTATTGGCATCACTTTCTTTCACAGTAAGGAGCCTATCCCTACCCTTTCCACTAAATGATAGCCATAGGATAGCAGCCCACTGCCTTTGAGGAACATCCTGTACAACACAGGCCCTCTCAAGTGCAGCAAACCACTTGTTAATGTCATCCCTCTCCTTGTAATGGGGAACTATCTAGTGCAGATTCCTAGAATCATGCTCTCTTGCAGGATGACTATGGGGAATACTGCTGCTGCCACCATGGGTTTCAAACCCAATTTTCTGTCTTTCTCTTTCAATTTCTAAGGACTGCCTATCTAAATCCAGCTATTGCTTTTTGAGCTTCAGCCTGGATTCCTCCACTCTCAATCTATTGAGCTCCCTTTCTAACACTCTGTCATCAGGGTGGGTGGGAGGGATATGCCTAGAAACAGAAGTATGGTGAGAATGGACAGAAGGAGACCTGGCCCTAACAGAAGGCACCCTAACAGCGTGGTTAACAGAAACATCACTTCTACTATGATGTGAAGGAATACTCTTGCTATGATGTGAGACAACACTATCAGTATGGTGTGAATCTACATCAGTACCAACTATGCTAGGCTGTCTAGTAATGGGCAGGCTAGGAAGTTTCTTTCCTGAATCTTTTTCTAGGGGAGTCCCTGGATCAGATTGGGAACCATTAGCTACTTTTTCAACAGATGGGGCACCTCTGGCCTTATCTTGTTCTTTAAGCATGTTAACCAACAGTTCTCTAGAAGGATTCTTCCTTACACTTAAACCTCTATCTATGCAGAGACTCCTTGCTTCTTTCCAGCTAAGGTTATCATAAGCAAGTTTGGACAGATCAACAGTTTGGCCTGTGCCAGACATTTTAGGAAGAGTTTAAGTGATAGAAAAAGTGAAGAAAAAGTTTTTCAGAACTTTTGAAAAGACAGAAAAAAACTTTTAAAACTTTTTAAGAACTTTTAGAAAGTTTAGAGGTACTTTTCAGCACTTAGAAAAGAGTGAAAAGAGGAAATGCAAAACTTTTTGGTTAGGTCAACATACACTGAACTTGTTTTGTATATTTTTCTCTTATGAAAAGTACAATGACAAAAGTGGTAAGTAGTTACAAAGCACTTATCCCACCGCTGCACAACCAATGTAGGAGGCTGGACTGGCTTGTAGTGAGTACCAAGGGGTACTTACACCTTGCACCAGGCCCAGTTATCCCTTATTAGTGTATAGGGTGCCTAGCAGCTTATGCTGATAGATAATGGAAGCTTAGCAGAGCAGCTTAGGCTGAACTAGGAGACGAGTGAAGCTCCTACAGTACCACTAGTGTCACTTGCACAATATCATAAGAAAACACAATACACAGATATACTAAAAATAAAGGTACTTTATTTTTATGACAATATGCAAAGTATCTCAGTGAGTACCCTCAGTATGAGGATAGCAAATATACACAAGATATATGTACACAATACCAAAAATATGCAGTATAGTCTTAGAAAACAGTGCAAACCATGTATAGTTACAATAGGATGCAAAGGGAGCACATAGGGATAGGGGTAACACAAACCATATACTCCAAAAGTAGAATGCAAACCACGAATGGACCCAAAACCTATGTGACCTTGTAGAGGGTCGCTGGGACTATTAGAAAATAGTAAGGGTTAGAAAAATAGCCCACCCCAAGACCCTGAAAAGTGAGTGCAAAGTGCACTAAAGTTCCCCAAAGGACATAGAAGTCGTGGTAGGGGAATTCTGCAGGAAAGACACAAACCAGCAATGCAACAACAATGGATTTCAAGTCGAGGGTACCTGTGGAACAAGGGGACCAAGTCCAAAAGTCACAGCAAGTCGGAGATGGGCAGATGCCCAGGAAATGCCAGCTGTGGGTGCAAAGAAGCTTCTACTGGACAGTAGAAGCTGAGGATTCTGCAGGAACGACAAGGGCTAGAAACTTCCCCTTTGTAGGATGGATCCCCCACGCCATGGAGAGTCGCGCAGAAGTATTTTCCTGAAGAAAGACCGCCAACAAGCCTTGCTAGCTGCAAATCGTGCGGTTAGGGTTTTTGGATGCTGCTGTGGCCCAGGAGGGACCAGGATGTCGCCAATTGCGTCTGGGGACAGAGGGGGCATCGAGCAAGACGAGGAGCCCTCTCAGAAGCAGGCAGCACCCGCAGAAGTGCCGGAACAGGCACTACAAAGAGGAGTGAAACTGTGCTCACCCGATGTTGCACAAAGGAGTCCCACGCCGTCGGAGGACAACTTAGAAAGTCGTGCAATGCAGGTTAGATTGCCGTGGACCCAGGCTTGGCTCTGCATAAAGGATTTCCGCTGGAAGTGCACAGGGGCCGGAGTAGCTGCAAAAGTCGCGGTTCCCAGCAATGCAGTCTGGCGTGGGGAGGCAAGGACTTACCTCCACCAAACTTGGACTGAAGAGTCACTGGACTGTGGGGGTCACTTGGACATAGTTGCTGAATTCGAGGGACCTCGCTCGTCATGCTGAGAGGAGACCCAAGGGACCGGTAATGCAGCTTTTTGGTGCCTGCGGTAGCAGGGGGAAGATTCCGTCGACCCACGGGAGATTTCTTCAGAGCTTCTAGTGCAGAGAGGAGGCAGACTACCCCCACAGCATGCACCACCAGGAAAACAGTCGAGAAGGCGGCAGGATCAGCGTTACAGAGTTGCAGTAGTCGTCTTTGCTACTATGTTGCAGTTTTGCAGGCTTCCAGCGCGGTCAGCAGTCGATTCCTTGGCAGAAGGTGAATAGAGAGATGCAGAGGAACTCGGATGAGCTCTTGCATTCGTTATCTAAAGTTTCCCCAGAGACAGAGACCGTAAATAGCCAGAAAAGAGGGTTTGGCTACCTAGGAGAGAGGATAGGCTAGCAACACCTGAAGGAGCCTATCAGATGGAGTCTCTGACGTCACCTGGTGGCACTGGCCACTCAGAGCAGTCCAGTGTGCCAGCAGCACCTCTGTTTCCAAGATGGCAGAGGTCTGGAGCACACTGGAGGAGCTCTGGACACCTCCCAGGGGAGGTGCAGGTCAGGGGAGTGGTCACTCCCCTTTCCTTTGTCCAGTTTCGTGCCAGAGCAGGGCTAAGGGGTCCCCTGAACCGGTGTAGACTGGCTTATGCAGAATTGGGCACATCTGTGCCCAAGAAAGCATTTCCAGAGGCTGGGGAGGCTACTCCTCCCCTGCCTTCACACCATTTTCCAAAGGGAGAGGGTGTAACACCCTCTCTCAGAGGAAGTCCTTTGTTCTGCCATCCTGGGACAAGCCTGGCTTGACCCCAGGAGGGCAGAAACCTGTCTGAGGGGTTGGCAGCAGCAGCAGCTGCAGTGAAACCCCAGGAGAGGCAGTTTGGCAGTACCAGGGTCTGTGCTACAGACCACTGGGATCATGAGATTGTGCCAACTATGCCAGGATGGTATAGAGGGGGCAATTCCATGATCATAGACATGTTACATGGCCATATTCGGAGTTACCATTGTGAAGCTACATATAGGTAGTGACCTATATGTAGTGCACGCGTGTAATGGTGTCCCCGCACTCACAAAGTCCGGGGAATTGGCCCTGAACAATGTGGGGGCACCTTGGCTAGTGCCAGGGTGCCCTCACACTAAGTAACTTTGCACCTAACCTTTACCAGGTAAAGGTTAGACATATAGGTGACTTATAAGTTACTTAAGTGCAGTGTAAAATGGCTGTGAAATAACGTGGATGTTATTTCACTCAGGCTGCAGTGGCAGGCCTGTGTAAGAATTGTCAGAGCTCCCTATGGGTGGCAAAAGAAATGCTGCAGCCCATAGGGATCTCCTGGAACCCCAATACCCTGGGTACCTCAGTACCATATACTAGGGAATTATAAGGGTGTTCCAGTAAGCCAATGTAAATTGGTAAAATTGGTCACTAGCCTGTTAGTGACAATTTGAAAGAAATGAGAGAGCATAACCACTGAGGTTCTGGTTAGCAGAGCCTCAGTGAGACAGTTAGGCACCACACAGGGAACACATACATATAGGCCACAAACTTATGAGCACTGGGGTCCTGACTAGCAGGGTCCCAGTGACACATAACAAACATACTGAAAACATAGGGTTTTCACTATGAGCACTGGGCCCTGGCTAGCAGGATCCCAGTGAGACAGTGAAAACACCCTGACATACACTCACAAACAGGCCAAAAGTGGGGGTAACAAGGCTAGAAAGAGGCTACTTTCTCACACTCTCCCTTTGGAAATAGGTGTTACAGGCTGGGGAGGGGTAGCCTCCCACAGCCTCTGGAAATGTTTTGAAGGGCACAGGTGGTGCCCTCCTTGCATAATCCAGTCTACACCGGTTCAGGGACCCCTAATCCCTGCTTTGGTGCAAAACTGGGCAAAGGAAAGGGGATTGACAACTCCCCTCTCTATTACCACCCCAGGGTGGTGCCCAGAGCTCCTCCAGAGAGTCCCTGGTTCTGCCATCTTGTTTTCAGGATGATCAGGGAACTCTGGGAGCATCTGAGTGGCCAGTGCCAGCAGGTGACGTCAGAGACCTCCTCCTAATAGGTGCTTACCTGGGTAGGTGACCAATCCCCCTCTCAAGGCTATTTAGTGTCTCTCACCTGGGTGTTTCCTCAGATTCGGTTTGCAAGACTCTAGCAGGACTCCTCTGCAACCTTTGCTTCACTGTCTACCATTGGATCAACCACAGAACTGCTCCAGGAACTCTACAACTGCAACAAGGTATCCAAGAAGGCTACTGCAACTCTGTAACTTCAGCTCCTGCCAGCAACTGCAACAGTTTCCAGGTCGTGCATACTCCAAGGACTGCCTGTCTTCATCCTGCACCAGAAAGACTGAAGGAATCTCCAGAGAGTGACGGAGTCAATTCCCTTCTTCAGCAGGCAACTCTCTGCAGCGGCGACCGGTACTCTGGGTCCCCTCTCCTAACGACGAGCATGGATCCTGGAACACAGGTGGTAGGCTGAAGTGACTCTGACTGTCCAAAGGTCCAACTGTCCAAATTTGGTGGAGGTAAGAGCTTGCCTCCCGGAGCCAGACAGTATCCCTGTGCACTGTGTGTTTTGCAGCTCCTAGGGCTTCTGTGCGCTTCTTCAAGGAATCCTTCATGCACAGCGTATCCCAGGTTCCCAGCACTCTATCCTGTGATGCTCAGCTCTTTGAGTTGTTCTCCGGAGGCGTGGGATCCCTTTGCGTAGTGCTACAACAACCGCAATTTGCAACTCCTTTGTCCCCGTGTCCTGGGATTCCTGTGGGTGCTGCCTGGTGTTCTGAGGGCTCCCTCTGACTCCTTATTCCAAGTTGAGACTCCCAGGTCCCTCCTGGGTTCAGGTAGTGCCTTTTCCCACCAAATGCGTCTTTTGCGTGAGCCAAGGCTTGTTGGTGGAATCCAATGACAAAAGCCAGCCTGCATCCATCCATTCGACGTGGTACATCTCTTGCACCGAGCAGGAATCCGCAGCTGTCTTCTTTGGTGCATCTCTGACTTTTTCTTCTAACTGAAGAATCCACGTTTGCACCTTAATCCGGGTTAGTAGGGGCTCCCGGTACCACTGGACTCTTCAGAAGCTCTTGGACTTGGTCTCCTCTCTCCACAGGTCTAGAGGTCCAGGAATCCATCGTTGGTGTCTTGCAGTCTGGCTTGTTTTTTTGCATAATTCTTTATCACGACTTCTATTGTGGTCTGAGGAAACTTGCTGTACTTTACTCCTGTTTTCCTGGGCTCTGGGGTGGGGTACTTTACTTACCTTTGGTGTTTTCCTACACCCCCAGCGCCCCTCTACACACTACACTTGCCTACGGGGAAACCAACATTCACATTCCACTATTTTAGTATATGGTTTGTGTTCCCCTAGGCCCATTGTAACCTAAGGTGATTTTCACTATTTGCACTATTTTATGACTGTTTACTTACCTGATTTTTGTTACTAGTGTATATTTTATGTATAATACTTACCTCCTAAGGGAGTATAGCCTCTAATAGATTTTTGGCCTTGTGTCACTAAATTAAAGTATTTCTGGTAACACTGAGTATTGTCTTTCTTGTGTGTCAGTACTATGTGACTACAGTGGTATTGCAAGAGCTTTGCATGTCTCTTAGTTCATCCTTGGCTGCTCTGCCTACAGTTACCTCTAGAGAGCCTGGCTTCTAGACACTGCCTGCATTTCACTAATAAGGGATAACTGGACCTGGAATAAGGTGTAAGTACTTTAGGTAACCACTACAAACCAGGCCGGCCTCCTACATATAGCCCTTCCTTTTCCTGTGGACATAGTTCCTCCTCTTCCTCTGCACATAGCCCCTCCTCTTTCTGTGCACATAACACCTCCCTTTCCTGTGTACATAGTCCCTCCTCTTCCTGTGCACATAGTTCCTTCACTTCCTGTGCACAGAGCCCCTCTTCTTCCTGAGCACATAGCCCCTCCTCTTTCTGTGCACATAGCCCCTCCTCTTCCTGTGCACAGAGTCCCTCCTCTTCTTGAACATATAGCCCTTCTTCTTACTGTGCACATAGCCCCACCTCTTCTTGAACTTAGAGCCCCTCCTCTTCTTGAACATAGAGCCCCTCCTCTTCCTGTGCACATAGCCCCTCCTCTTCTTGAACATAGAGCCCCTCCTCTTCCTGTGCGCATAGCACATCCTCTCCTTGAACTTAGAGCCCCTCCTCTTCCTGTGCATATAGCCCCTCCTCTTCATGTGCACATAGCCCCTCCTCTTCTTGAACTCAGAGCCCCTCCTCTTCCTGTGCATATAGCGCCTCCTCTTCTTAAACATAGAGGCCCTCCTCTTCCTGTGCGCATAGCCCCTCCTCTTCTTGAAGTTAGAGCCCCTCCTCTTCCTGTGCACATAGCCCCTCCTCTTCATGTGCACATAGCCCCTCCTCTTCTTGAACATAGAGCCCCTCCTCTTCCTGTGCACATAGCGCCTCCTCTTCTTAAACATAGAGGCCCTCCTCTTCCTGTGCGCATAGCCCCTCCTCTTCTTGAAGTTAGAGACCCTCCTCTTCCTGTGCACATAGCCCCTCCTCTTCATGTGCACATAGCTCCTCCTCTTCTTGAACATAGAGGCCCTCCTCTTCCTGTGCACATAGCCCCTCCTCTTCTTGAACTTAGAGCCACTCCTCTTCCTGTGCATATAGCCCCTCCTCTTCATGTGCACATAGCCCCTCCTCTTCTTGAACTCAGAGCCCCTCCTCTTCCTGTGCACATAGCCCCTCCTCTTCTTGAACTTAGAGCCACTCCTCTTCCTGTGCACATAGCCCCTCCTCTTCTTGAACATAGAGCCCCTCCTCTTCCTGTGCACATAGCCCCTCCTCTCCTTGAACTTAGAGCCCCTCCTCTTCCTGTGCATATAGCCCCTCCTCTTCATGTGCACATAGCCCATCCTCTTCTTGAACTTAGAGCCCCTCCTCTTCCTGTGCACATAGCCCCTCCTCTTCTTAAACTTAGAGCCCCGACTCTTCCTGTGCACATAGCCCCTCTTCTTCATGTGCACATAGCCCCTCCTCTTCTTGAACATGGAGCCCCTCCTGTTTCTGTGCACATAGCCCCTCCTCTCCTTGAACTTAGAGCCCCTACTCTTCCTGTGCATATAGCCCCTCCTCTTCATGTGCACATAGCCCCTCCTCTTCTTGAACTCAGAGCCCCTCCTCTTCCTGTGCACATAGCTCCTCCTCTTCTTGAACATAGAGCCCCTCCTCTTCCTGTGCACATAGCCCTACCTCTTCTTGAACATAGAGCCCCTCCTCTTCCTGTGTACATAGCTCCTCCTCTTCTTGAACTTAAGGCCTCTCCTCTTCCATCGATCTCTCCTTCATTCTTCTGCATGGGATCAGCATGGTGGCTCAATTAGTTAAACACTCACTGCTGACACGTGGTGTGCTAATCACACCTCTCACGTACATCTTTTCTGCGGTTACTGAGTAGCATTAAACTGGGTAATAGCTACCCTTGATATTATACCAGTTACGAGGTTCGAAGCAGCACACAAGATAATACTCTTTTGTCATTGCGTCACGTGTACAGCTATGACGTCACGTGCTGTGGTTCAGGCACTGGCTGCCTCCCCCTTGCAGGGCTGTAATCAGAGGTGTTTTGCTGCTCCTGGGGTGTAATTACCCTGCTGCTGGTGGAACCAGGTGTTCTTAAGCTGCTAAAATCTTGTTTTCCAAAGCTCCAGCCTGGGATGGACACAAAGGCTGAAACATCCTGTCTCCTCGGGTTGTGTTCAGTCCTTCAGCCCATTTAATGACTCCTTTCATCGAGGGAGGATAAAGGAGAGATTATTGAGCCGCCCGGGCTCCCACGGGGCCTTTCAGAGTTGAACAAAGGTAGCGCCCTGAGAGGTCCCTGTGGCTCTGGTGAAACGGGCGGGAAATGGGTCAAGGCGCTTTAATGAAAGCCATTCTCAGAAGCTGCACCCGAGACAAACAAATCAGAAACTGCACCACGTGACCCACACATCACTGTGTGTGTCTGCCCTGAACAGGAGTGGCAACATGTGACCTTGGGCCAGAGGGAGGCTCGGGGGTCTGTCTGCGGCCCTAGCTCGGGGGCCGCCCTCAGGGCGCTTTAAAGGGTCCCTGGTTCTGTCTACAGACTCCCTGTCCCTCAGGACAACACTTTCAGGGCAATACAGTGGCTAGAGCACAGGGCAAGCATCACTGTGACAGGCCACCCAGCCCCTATGGGCCATCAGGTCAAAGGTCTCCAGTGGCAGAGGCAGCTGACACCCCGCGTCTCTCCCTCTAAGGAGGGCGGGGCGACTGTGGGGTCAGCAGCCCACGACACCCGTTGCATCCACTACTTGGCCACCATTTAGACCAGGAAAGAGGAAGATTTTAAAATCAAATGAGGAAATGTGTTTCCCTCACTGACTTCTGTTCAAGCAAAGGCAATTTGAAGCAGGAGGCACCCGAAATAAAGCCACCCTTGGTTTAAAAAACGAGGGATCTCCTGCCAGAATCGGGTCTATTGTCATGAATCATTAATGAAGTCCCTGGCAGACCCTCTGCAGTCCACAGCCTGGACCCCCACAGACCCCCTAAAGTTCTGATCTCTTTTTACCATTTATGATTCTTCTGTCCAACCCCTCCCATAGGAGCGAGGGTCTCTGAGCTCAGCCATGTGGTTCTTACCCAGCACCCTTCCTGATGGGCTTGGTATCCCTGCGATGCCACCCCCAATCTTAAAAATATGAGGGAACCTTCACTGGGATTGGTGATTCTTTTACAACTGTAAAGTGACATTACATGGTACATCAACGTCGCATGTCGTGGTCATAAACATGTTCCATGAATGCATCCTGTCTATACTTAGATTTGTTGTTCTTCTCCGTTAACCCAACCTGCTCATGGCCATTGATCGAGCGCTGCCATTTCTCCAAAACTGGCCTTCTGACCAGCTACTCCAGCGTTTCATGGCTACCAGGCTCCTCCCCTGTGCGACTGTTCGGCTGCCCCTTGTCCCCCGGGCTGCAAGTGGCGTGGCCGCCCACCGCTGACCCTTTTGCGGATCCCCATTGCCTGCTCGCTTCATGCCCCTGCTGTAAGGCATCCCAAGGACCCTGTTGGAGCAGGCCTCTGTCAGGCTTTCATGCTTCTGGCCATCCTAGTCCGGCCACACTGTGTGAGATTTAGCGACCGCATGCAGGTCCCCTTCGACTCAAGAGAAGCTCAGCTGCTCCAAGGCACCGACAATGGTTAATGAAAACATGCCCATGCCTACCCCTGATAGGTGCACGCCATCCGACCTGCGGAATCCTGGTGTTCTGAGACTGATAAGCCCATGCCTCACAAAACCCCAGGCGTTCGCCCTGAATATCCTCGCCACGGACATGTTTAGCTTTCTTCTAGATGTCTCCAGTGCTCCTTGGTCTCTGGCCCCTTCCCATCCTGCCCCTGCTATGATCTCGGACCGTAGGACCTCTGCTGGAAGTCCCGACAGAAAATCCTTCCTACCGAACCAGGCCAAGTCATGGCCCAGGTGTATTACCACAGCTGTGGTTTTCCTTTGCACCCCAGAGCTCGCTCTCCATCAGGAGCGGTTGCGCGCACCTCATGCCAGCCGTGCCAGCCATGCCAGCCAGGTCACGGGCACGTTCTTGAGCCAGAGTCCTCTGATGTCCTTGCGGCCTCAGCCCGCTGCTGAGCTCTTCTGGTGTAGGCACGGCCACCCGCCGGACCCTTGCGCGTCAGGGCACTTCCTGCTAATGGAAGAGAACAAGAAGCCTTAAGGGCCTGAGGACCGGATGTAGTGTTCACAGGCATTAGATGACCAGCGCACAATGTCCTTAATGTGCTTTTTCCGTAGCCCGCTTAATTCTGCAGTCGTGGCTGCCCCGATCCTGAAAGAATGAGACCCAAACCTGGTGGGGGGAAGCCCGGCCTTGGCCAGGGCCATTTTCAGGACTGCTATGAACTGGAATCGACTGAGATAGGACCCATCCTTGAGACAGATCAGCTGTGCCCCCTTCTGGACCCCCGTCGACACGTATGTTTGCATGCTACACACTGGACCAAGCGTATCATCGTCTATGCAGTCCAACCTTGAATATTTCCCCCTTTCCAACTGGTCTGTTTTTGACCTCCGCAAGCGGATTGTCATATGTCCGCTGCCCAGGTGGATGTCCTCCTCTTGCAGGCACCTGTTCCCAGGATCACCTTTGGCTGCTGCAACGGTCTTCTGATCTCATACCCCAAAGAAGGCCAGCGTGAAGGTTGCCCTAAACAATACTTGTTGGTGCCCAGAGCCGCGTATCTGTGGTAATGTTGCCGCAGTTTGACACAAGCTGAGACTCTGCTTTGAAAAACAAACAAATTCACCTCCCACCATTTCCAGGCGACCCTCTCTAAAACCGGGACATGAGGCACATTTCACAAATCTACCGGGACAGCTGCTGAAAAACAGGGACTGTCCTGGCAAACCCGGGAAGCTTGGCCACCATACCTTAGGGTCGAATAAGCCCCACACGAGCACCCAGTGTAACATTCCATTTCCAACAAATACCCCCTTTGTTACCTCTGACTAGGAGGCATCACGGTTTAGAATATCAAACACTTGATGCAGTGTGTGGTACTTACAACTTTTACCAGTGTGTCACAGAGGTTGTGATGTTTAGGAAGTCAGGCTGCAGCTGAGGTACAACAGTAACACAACAGTGCATTATCATAACACAACAAAACATTATAACAATACGTCAGAAAGCCAGAACAGGAATATAACACAACAGCACACTCACATAACACAAGAAACAATAAAATCACAAAATGCAACAACATAAAGCATGTCAAAATACACCACAGTATAATAACAACAAAAGAGCAAAACACATGAATGTAACACAAGATACCAACACAACAACAAACACAGTTCAATAACACTGCACAGCAACTGCACACAACACAATATCATACAAACTCAGTAAAACAACTAATAACACAGTGAACCAACAACCTACCCACACATCACAATAATACACTAAGGGGCATATTTATACTCTGTCTGTGCCGAATGTGCGTCAAAAGTTTTGACGCACATTCAGCGCAAACTGTGCCCATATTTAAACTTTGACGCCCGAGCCCGCGGACCTCAAAATTCCTCTGTGTGCGTCATTTTTTGTATGTGGGAAACTGCCTTGCATTAATGACATGTAAGGTAGGCATTCCTGCCCAAAAAATGACTTTAAGGCCTGTGCGCCTTATTTATACTCCAGCGTCATTTTGACGCAGAGGAGGGGGCGGGCCTTAAAAAACAGCACACAGCTTGATGTGCGCCGTTTTTTAACGCCTGGATCAGGGCAGGCATTAAGGGACCAGTGGGCTCTCTTCCATGGTCTCTGACCATGGAAGGAGTCCAGAGGTGCCCTTCCCTGCCCCTAGGAACACCCCCTCCCACCCTCGTCCACCCCTGGAGGACACCCATGGATGGGGGCACCCATCCCAGGTAAGTACAGGTAAGTTAAGGTAAGCATTTGTTTTTTAATGTGGCATAGGGGGGCCTAATTTGGGCCCCCCTACATGCCACTGTGCCCAGTGACCATGCCCAGGGGACAGAAGTCGCCTGGGCATGGCCATTGGGCAAGGGGGCATGACTCCTGTCTTTGCTGAGACAGGAGTCATTTCAATGGGGTTTGTGCGTCAAAAAATGGTGCAAGTCCGGTTTGAGGCATGATTTTTGCCTCAAACCTGACTTGCAACATTTTTTGACGCACAATCCCCATCTTCCCCTACGCCGGTGCTGCCTGGTTTAAGTCATTTTTTTTTTTATTCTGACCAGTCCGCAGCGCCAGCTAACGTCATTCCTTAAATAAGGCGCCCGCATGGCGCGTAGGAAGGGCGTTAGCCGGCGGTAAACTTTTTTGACTCAAACCAGCGCCGGCGCTGGTTTGCGTCAAAAAGTATAAATATGGGCCTAAATATAAATAACAACACAACATAAGACAACGCAACAAAACAATAACACAACAATGTAACTGTTTTGTTCTGCTTTGTTGTTTTGTGTTCTATGTTATGTTGTATTATTTGACTGTGTCGATATTGTGATGTATTGTTATGTTGATAGGCTTAGTACTGTAGTGTCCTGTTTTGTACTTCATTGAGGTATTGTATTGTCGTAACATGTTTTTGTCGTATTTCATTGGCCCAGTGTGTTCTGTTGCTGGTATTATTTGCTTTTGTGACCTTTTATGTGTTTACTGTCTTGTTGTTTCAGTTAGTGATTGTGTTGTGTTTCCTTCTGTTGTGTTGTGCTCCTCCTTTAAAACATCCAACAAATCCTGATCATCAGCTGAAAATAGCACAGTCCGTGAAAGGTTCAGTTAAAGCAACTCCTTGCCACACCCGTGGTGGTGGCATCCAGCTGCTGCGCTCCACCTTCCAGGATACCACTGACTCAGCACCATGGCACAGACCCTGTGTGATGGTTCTTACTCCAGGCCCTGGCTCACAAGGGCCAGTCTTGTGGTCTTTCCCTTTTTGCAGTTCTTGGTTTCGAGTCTGGCCATGTCATGGCGCCTTGTTATTTTTGGGGTACCCGGAAATGGTTACTTTTTCTGGCAGGTAGGTAGGTACAGAGGGGGTTTTTAAGTTGTGTAGTGAGGTGTGCAAGGTGCTTTTCAGCCTCAACACCATCCTTTTTAGTTCTCGCCCACCAGGCAGCACATGTGCGGTTTGTTGCAAGACATATTGTCAGCTTACGGGGGACTTCAAATCAATCCATTGCTTACCCAGTGGCGTATCGAAACTGGAAGGGGCTCCCCTGCACAGAACATGGAGGAGCCCCGCTCTGGACTGACACAGTCCGGGTGCTGTGCTGAGGGAGCCTCCTGGAGCTCGTGCCCCCCGCACCACAGGGGCTGCGGGGCCTTTGTTACGTCCCTGTGCTTCCCTTTGGTTGTCTTCATCATCACTCTCATTTCTTTGCTTTTGAAGTGTTGGCTTCTGGGGCTTTACTTTCTCCTTGTGTGTTTATTTCAGTCACCACTGTTTTCTTTTTGTTTAAGCATACCACTAAAGTGCATGTGTTTTCCTGCTGTCTCCCTCGTGGACTTCCTCCTTCCTGCTGCGCTTGTGTTGCTCTTTCTCTACCAGTGTGCTTCTGCCCGTCCTTGTGATGGGCTTGCCCTCATGGCCCCCCGCATTCTCTCCTGTGTGATAGATTAAATTAAAGCACACACCTGGGCAGTGTGGGAGGGGGGTGGATAAATCAAGAATGAGGTATAACTTGGAGAGATGACATTAAGAAAGCAGGATGTTAGAATTGGGGTCCTTGGTTGGCAGTCAGGTTACCCCCTGTCCAAGCAAGGACCCTCACTCTAGCCAGGGTAAAGGAGAATCACCCTCAGTTAACCCCCACTCACCCCCTTGGTAGCTTGTCATGAGCAGGCAGGCTTACCTTCAGAAGCAATTAGTAAAGTATTTGTACCAACACACACAGTAACCCAGTGAAAACACTCCAAAATGACACAACACAGGTTTAGAAAAATAGGTAATATTTTTCTAAACAAAACAAGACCAAAACGATAAAAATCTGACATACACAAGTCAAGTTATGAACTTAAAGGGAAAAAGAGTCTTAAATCCTTTAGAAAACAGTGAGAACGCTGTTGACGTTCAAAAGTACCTCGGTTGCTTCAAAATAAAGCCGCACAGGCGAGCGTACATCGATAAAGGCCACTGATGCATCGATTTCTCACCCACAAGCGAGAACGTGCATCGTTCTTCCTTCGGTCTGGTCAACGTGTGTAGTTTCTTCTCTCCCGCAAGAGAGCGATGCGTCGATCCGGATGGGCACCTTGGGTCCGGGTAGGCTTTGCATTGATTTTCTGCGCCCAGCGATGGTGTGTTGAAATCCGGTCGCGCAGTGTCAAAACACCACGGTGCATGGGGGCTTGCATCGTTAACAGCAGCCGTTTCAGGTGTTGCGCGTCGTTCTTACAGCCACGTTGCGTTGATCTCCCAGCCGTGATGCAGGTGGAGCATTGATTTTAGCCGTGAGGCCGGCGGCACATTGTTTATCAACCGTGAGGTGGGAGGTGCATCAAAAGTTTCCCCGCACGGTAGTCTTTGCGTGGATCTCTGTACTTTTTCACCAGCTGCACATTTCAAGGGCCCAGAGATAGGCTAGGGCACCACTTGGCAGGCAGGACTCTAAGCAAAAAGTCCAGGTGCTGGCAGGGGAAGCCTTTGATGTCCCTGAGACTTCAAAAACAGGAGGCAAACTCAGTCCAAGTCCTTGGAGATTCTTCTCAAGCAGGAATGCACAAAGTCCACTCTTTGTCCCCTTTCACAGGCGGAAGCAGTAATTGCAGGATAGCCCAACAAAGCGCAGTCACAGGCAGGGGCAGCACTTCTCCTCAGCTCTTCAGCTCTTCTCCTTGGTAGAGGTTCTTCTTGATTCCAGAAGGGACCTGATCTTCAGGGGTTTTGGGTGCCCTTCTTATACCCCTTTGTGCCTTTGAAGTAGGCCTACTTCAAAGAGACGTCTCTGTTGTTTTCAAGTTCGTGCCTTGCCCAGGGCCAGGCCCCAGACACACACCAGGGGGTTGGAGACGGCATTGTGTGAGGTTAGGCACAGCCCTTTCAGGTGTAAGTGACCACTCCTCCCCTCCCTCCTAGCACAGATGGCTCATCAGGATATGCAGGCTACACCCCAGCCCCCTTTGTGTCACTGTCTAGTGTGAGGTGCAAACAGCCCAACTGTCAAACTGCCCTAGACAGGGAATCCACAAACAGGCAGAGTCACAGAATGGTTTAAACAAGAAAATGCCTACTTTCTAAAAGTGGCATTTTCAAACACACAGTATTAAAATCAACTTTACTAAAAGATGTATTTTTAAATTGTGAGTTCAGAGACACCAAACTCCAAGTATACCTCCTCCGAAAGGGAGTCTACACTTTAATCATATTTAAAGGCAGCCCCAATGTTAACCTATGAGGGAGATAGGGCTTGCAACAGTGACAATTGAATTTGGCAGTATTTCACTGTTGACATGTAAAACACATAGGTACATGTACCACCTTTAACGTACACTGCACCCAGCCCATGGAGTTACCTAGGGCCTACCTTAGGGTTGCCTTATATGTATAAAAAGTGAAGGCTTAGGCCTGGCAAGTGGGTACACTTGCCAAGTCAAATTGGCAGTTTAAAACTGCAAACACAGACACTGCAGGGGTAAGTCTAAGCCATGTTTACAGGGCTACTCATGTGGGTGGCACAACCAGTGCTGCAGGCCCACTAGTAGCAGGCCCTGGGCACCTCTAGTGCACTTCACTAGGGACTTACTAGTTAATCAACTATGCCAATCACGGATAAGCCAATTACACGTACATTTTACATGGGGAGCAGTTGTACTTTAGCACTGGTGAGCAGCGGTAAAGTGCCCAGAGTAACAAAAACAGCAAAAACAGAGTCCAGCACACATCAACAACCTGGGAAACAGAGGCAAAGAGTTAGGGGAGACCACACCAAGGTGATTGAGGGGCACTCAAAAAGGGAAAATTACAAATATGAGGGACAGAGAGACAGTGCTCACCTGACCTGTTTATCACTTCTATCTATCCCCCCGTAGCCCTTCACACACACCACTCTTTTGGCCTCCGCATTCCAGTTCTTGCTCTCTGCCTCATTCTCTCTTCCTAAAACATACACTGTGCACTGCCCAGAGAAAGCACCTTGCTAAAGACGGAGGGGTCAGGACAGAGGTAGGGGAGGAACAATGAGGGAAGGGTTGAAGAAACTGGAGCCTGAGTAGGAGAAATAGAAGGAAGTGAATAAAGGAACACAAAAGAGGGATGGAGGGAACAGCACAGACTGAGGAGGAGGTACATGTGACATCCTGTGGGCCCTTGAGCCTGGGCACACCAGTACTCCGGTTCATCGGCTCAGGACCCTCTTGAGGTCACACAATGGTTGGAAGCAGTTGGAGTGTTTCTCTCTGTGTGGGAATGTGCACAATGCCCGGGCAGCAGGCGAGTAGGGGTGCTGGTGGGGGCTCTGGCACTGAAACTGTGGGAACCAATCAACCAATGTGCCCTCAGCGAGAGAGAGATGTGCCTGGTGTATTGCCCTTCCAAGAAGCGGCTCAAATTATACCCAAAGTGAAGGATGCGTTTATGATGCTTTGGGTTCCGTAGAGTCAAGATTCTGCCATCCTGCCACCTCGTGGCACCCTATGGGCCAGGGATGCCCAGCTTTCTCTCTGGTTTCCCACTGGACCCTCTTCTAGCTCAGCATTGGTCCACACCTCATTTCTGGTTTCTCGGTTTCCCTTCTTGAGGCTTCCTGCATCTACAGTAGTGCTTCCCAAACTTTTTAGAACCTAATTTTTAAAAAAGACAGATTTTCACATTCCACCTAGCTTTACTGGAGATGGGGCAGGCATTTTAAAAAAATGTAACTAATACTTCGTGTGGTGGCCACTCTCATTTACAGGCAGCAGGGTTTCTATTGAAATGGCCACTAAGTTTGCACAGACCTACAGTTTTACTGGTACAACTACTTTGCACACAAATGATAATGTGCGGAAATCTGATTTCAGCAAATGTTTATCCTTTGTTTATCCTTTGTGCCTTCTTGATTTGTTTTGATCCTATTAAATGGGTGTTTCCATCACATTTCAGAATTACCAAAATAAAGTGCTTCTTTTTGCTTTCCTAACTGCTGAATGTGTATAGTTCATTTACAGGTATTTACGTGTTGTGCGTTGTAAACAATGATATACTACAATCCGTCCTTTCACATTCCCTGTACCCCACAGACATTGTCCACAATTCACCTCACTTTCTCTGACTGCAAAATGAGAGAAGGTTGTTAACCCCAATCACCATCTAAAAAACATGAGCAGCAATTATTTCAGAAGACATAACCTGACATTTGACCTCTGTATTTGAAGCTCAGCAAATGTGACAAGATAAAAACTGAATTTCAAGTTCTCTTTATTTATTGCTTGGACTTTCAATTTAAAGGACTTTCCCGACCTTCCAAATATTGGCTTGTGACCCACAGGTGAGGTGTGATCCACAGTTTGGGAAACACTGATCTATTTATAGTCTTCCCGTCAGAAGCCTTCAGCGCAGACTTCATTCAGTTGGTGGAGCTGTGACTCCAGGTACCTGATGGATTAGTCACACCTGACTCCCTGGTCCTCTCCTGAGCTCCAGCTAGGTTTTCCTTGTGACCTCAGTTTTCAGAGTTCTTGTAACCGCCTCACTCCCTGGACCTCACACTCCTGGTGTGCCTCGCTCCACTGCTCGAGGGTTTCTGCTGGTCTTTGTAAATGCTTTAAACTTTCATTGTAGTGAGATCAGGGTGAAATGTGTGTTTTGCGGTGTAATTCGCATTTTTCTGAAATTTCATGCTACTTTTCACAGGAAATTCCCCAATTTTCACTATTGCACCTGATTATGTAATTACGCACCATTTGCGGGAAACATTTGCCACGAATGCGCCATTCACAGTAAAAATGTGCAATAAATGCACTGGAACAACGTCAGCGACGAGGAGCAAGTGGCTGTTCTGAGAGATGCTTTTGTACTTTTTTGTAACGCAAAATGCATCTTTGCGGCCAAAGTGGATGTGACGGCGCATAATGTGCTAAAACACGGCACCAGCTGGCAGTATGTATTTCACATAATTGCATGTAGTTTCTCGTAATTTTGCTGAAATTTCACATAATTATGCAAAAGCAAATTGCACGGATTTCACACACCCCTAAGTGTAGCTTGATTTCTCAGCACCTGTCTCGCTTCTCTAGTTTCTCCTTCCTGCTACTTTGGTTCTGTGGGTACCTCAGGTCAGTTCTTCTTTGTACGCTGATTTTTGTTCTATAGTCCAATGTCTCAGGTCCACATGCAAGCAGCTTATCCATTCAAGGCTCTTGACATTGCATTCTGGGTCTTATTATCTTGTTTATCTCAATGGGGACTACAAGTCCCAGAATGCAAAGACCCCTGGACTGGGTGACCTACACATGCTTGGAACCTAGGAAAGGGAGAGCTCTGCCCTTGCTGTCTGTATACTTCCATTCTTAATCTTGTTTGTATGCAGACTTGTCCTTCACTCCAGGGGCCCTTTGTAGGAGGCTGGACTGGCTTGTAGTGAGTACCAAGGGGTACTTGCACCTTGCACCAGGCCCAGTTATCCCTTATTAGTGTATAGGGTGTCTAGCAGCTTAGGCTGATAGATAATGGTAGCTTAGCAGAGCAGCTTAGGCTGAACTAGGAGACGTGTGAAGCTACTACAGTACCACTTAGTGTCATATGCACAATATCATAAGAAAACACAATACACAGTTATACTAAAAATAAAGGTACTTTATTTTTATGACAATATGCCAAAGTATCTTAGAGTGTACCCTCAGTGAGAGGATAGGAAATATACACAAGATATATATACACAATAGCAAAAATATGCAGTATAGTCTTAGAAAACAGTGCAAACAATGTATAGTTACAATAGGATGCAATGGGGAAACATAGGGATAGGGGCAACACAAACTATATACTCCAAAAGTGGAATGCGAACCACGAATGGACCCCAAACCTATGTGACCTTGTAGAGGGTCGCTGGGACTATTAGAAAATAGTGAGAGTTAGAGAAATAACCCTCCCCAAGACCCTGAAAAGTGAGTGCAAAGTGCACTAAAGTTCCCCTAAGGACAAAGAAGTCGTGTTAGAGGAATAATGCAGGAAAGACACAAACCAACAAGGCAACAACTGTGGATTTCCAATCTAGGGTACCTGTGGAACAAGGGGACCAAGTCCAAAAGTCACAAGCAAGTCGGAGATGGGCAGATGCCCAGGAAATGCCAGCTGCGGGTGCAAAGAAGCTTCTACTGGACAGAAGAAGCTGAGGTTTCTGCAGGAACGAAAAGGGCTAGACACTTCCCCTTTGGTGGAAGGATCCAACCCACCAAGGAGAGTCGTGCAGAAGTGTTTTCCCGCCGAAAGAATGCCAAAAAGCCTTGCTAGCTGCAAATCGTGCGGTTAGTGTTTTTGGACGCTGCTGAGGCCCAGGAGGGACCAGGAGGTCGCAAATTGGACCAGCAGAGAGATGGGACGTCGAGCAAGACAAGGAGCCCTATCTGAAGCCGGTAGCACGGGAGAAGTGCCAGAAACAGGCACTACAAGGATGCGTGAAACGGTGCTCGCCGAAGTTGCACAAAGGAGTCCCACGTCGCTGGAGACCAACTTAGAAAGTCATGCAATGCAGGTTAGAGTGCCGTGGACCCAGGCTTGGCTGTGCACAAAGGATTTCCGCCGGAAGTGCACAGGGGCCGGAGAAGTTGCAAAAGTCGCGGTTACCAACAATGCAGTCTGGAGTGGGGAGGCAAGGACTTACCTCCACCAAACTTGGACTGAAGAGTCACTGGACTGTGGCAGTCTCTTGGACAGAGTTGCTGGATTCAAGGGACCTCGCTCGTCGTGCTGAGAGGAGACCCAAGGGACCGGTAATGCAGCTTTTTGGTGCCTGCGGTTGCAGGGGGAAGATTCCGTCGACCCACGGGAGATTTCTTCGGAGCTTCTGGTGCAGAGAGGAGGCAGACTACCCCCACAGCATGCACAAGCAGGAAAACAGTCGAGAAGGCGGCAGGATCAGCGTTACAGAGTTGCAGTAGTCGTCTTTGCTACTATGTTGCAGGTTTGCAGGCTTCCAGCGCGGTCAGCAGTCGATTCCTTATCAGAAGGTGAAGAGAGAGATGCAGAGGAACTCAGATGAGCTCTTGCATTCGTTATCTAAAGTTTCCCCAGAGACAGAGACCCTAAATAGCCAGAAAAGAGGGTTTGGCTACTTAGGAGAGAGGATAGGCTACTAACACCTGAAGGAGCCTATCAGAAGGAGTCTCTGACGTCACCTGGTGGCACTGGCCTCTCAGAGCAGTCCAGTGTGCCAGCAGCACCTCTGTTTCCAAGATGGCCGAGGTCTGGAGCACACTGGAGGAGCTCTGGACACCTCCCAGGGGAGGTGCAGGTCAGGGAAGTGGTCACTCCCCTTTCCTTTGTCCAGTTTCGCGCCAGAGCAGGGCTAAGGGGTCCCCTGAACCGGTGTAGACTGGCTTATGCAGAATTGGGCACATCTGTGCCCAACAAAGCATTTCCAGAGGCTGGGGGAGGCTACTCCTCCCCTGCCTTCACACCATTTTCCAAAGGGAGAGGGTGTAACACCCTCTCTCAGAGGAAGTTCTTTGTTCTGCCATCCTGGGCCAGGCCTGGCTGGACCCCAGGAGGGCAGATGCCTGTCTGAGGGGTTGGCAGCAGCAGCAGCTGCAGTGAAACCCCAGGAAGGGCAGTTTGGCAGTACCAGGGTCTGTGCTACAGACCACTGGGATCATGGGATTGTGCCAACTATGCCAGGATGGCATAGAGGGGGCAATTCCATGATCATAGACATGTTACATGGCCATATTCGGAGTTACCATTGTGAAGCTACATATAGGTAGTGACCTATATGTAGTGCACGCGTGTAATGGTGTCCCCGCACTCACAAAGTTCAGGGAATTGGCTCTGAACAATGTGGGGGCACCTTGGCTAGTGCCAGGGTGCCCTCACACTAAGTAACTTTGCACCTAACCTTTACCAGGTAAAGGTTAGACATATAGGTGACTTATAAGTTACTTAAGTGGAGTGTAAAATGGCTGTGAAATAACGTGGACGTTATTTCACTCAGGCTGCAGTGCCAGGCCTGTGTAAGAATTGTCAGAGCTCCCTATGGGTGGCAAAAGAAATGCTGCAGCCCATAGGGATCTCCTGGAACCCCAATGCCCTGGGTACCTCAGTACCATATACTAGGGAATTATAAGGGTGCTCCAGTAAGCCAATGTAAATTGGTAAAAATTGTCACTAGCCTGTTAGTGACAATTTGGAAAGAAATGAGAGAGCATAACCACTGAGATTCTGATTAGCAGAGCCTCAGTGAGACAGTTAGTCACTACACAGGTAACACATTCAGGCACACTTATGAGCACTGGGGCCCTGGGTTACCAGGGTCCCAGTGACACATACAACTAAAACAACATATATACAGTGAAAAATGGGGGTAACATGCCAGGCAATATGGTACTTTCCTACACAACCCCCCCCCAAACGAAGGACAATAAGACTAGCCATGACCTGATGAGTCTTCATTGTCTAAGTGGAAATATCTGGAGAGTCCATCTGCATTGGAGTGGCTACTCCCAGGTCTATGTTCCACTGTATAGTCCATTCCCTGTAGGGATATGGACCACCTCAACAATTTAGGATTTTCACCTTTCATTTGTTTTAGCCAAAGTAGAGGTTTGTGGTCTGTCTGAACAATGAAGTGAGTGCCAAACAGGTATGGCCTCAACTTCTTCAGTGCCCAGACCACAGCAAAGGCCTCCCTCTCAATGGCAGACCAACGCTTTTCTCTAGGGGTCAACCTCCTACTAATAAAAGCAACAGGTTGATCCTGGCCCTCAGAATTAAGTTGTGATAGGACTGCCCCTACTCCTAATTCAGATGCATCAGTTTGGACATAGAATTTTTTAGAGTAACAAGGGCTTTTCAGGACAGGTGCAGAGCACATGGCCTGCTTCAGCTCCTCAAAAGCTTTCTGACAGTTTGCTGTCCATAATACCTTTTTAGGCATTTTCTTGGATGTGAGGTCATTAAGAGGGGCTGCAATGGAGCCATAGTTCTTAATGAACCTCCTTTAATACCCAGTGAGGCCTAGGAAGGCTCTCACCTGAGTCTGAGTGGTAGGGGGAACCCAATCAATAATTGTTTGGATTTTCCCCTGAAGTGGTGCAATCTGTTCCCCACCAACAAGGTGTCCCAGAGAAACCACCTTACCCTGCCCTATCTGGCACTTTGAAGCCTTGATAGTGAGGCCTGCCTTTTGCAGGGCCTCCAAAACTTTCCATAGGTGGACCAGGTGATCATCCCAGCTGGAGCTAAAGACAGCTATATCGTCCAAATATGCTGCACTGAAAGCTTCCAGCCCTTGCAGGACTGTGTTCACCAACCTCTGAAAAGTGGCATGTGCATTTTTCAAACCAAAAGGCATTACAGTAAACTGGTAATGTCCTCCAATGGTAGAAAATGCAGTCTTAGGTTTAGCATCTTCTGACAATTTGATCTGCCAATACCCTGCAGTCAAATCAAAAGTGCTTAGATACTTGGCAGATGCCAGTGTATCTATGAGCTCATCTGCCCTGGGTATAGGGTGAGCATCAGTTTTGGTTACCAAGTTGAGACCTCTATAGTCTACACAAAACCTCATTTCTTTCTTTCCATCTTTGGAATGGGGTTTTGGTACCAGTACCACAGGAGAAGCCCATGGACTGTCAGAGTGCTCAACCACTCCTAGTTCTAACATTTTCTGGACCTCTTGCTTTATGCAGTCCCTGACATGGTCAGGCTGCCTATAGATCTTACTTTTGACAGGTAAACTGTCTCCAGTATCTATAGTGTGCTCACACCAAGAAGTGGTACCTGGCACAGTAGAGAAGAGTTCAGAGAATTGATCTAGGAGGTTTATGCAATTGTCTTTCTGCTCAGCAGTAAGACAATCAGCCAAAACTACACCTTCCACAAGAGCATCTTGTTCTGTGGAAGAGAAGAGATCAGGTAGAGGATCACTGTCCTCTTCCTGTCCCTCATCTGTTGCCATGAGCAGGGTGAGATCAGCCCTGTCATAGTAGGGTTTCAGGCGGTTGACATGGAGCACCCTAAGGGGACTCCTGGCAGTGCCTAAGTCAACTAAATAGGTGACTTCTCCCTTCTTTTCAACAATTGTGTGGGGACCACTCCATTTATCTTGGAGTGCTCTTGGGGCCACAGGCTCCAAGACCCACACTTTCTGCCCTGGTTGGTACTGAACCAAAACAGCCTTCTGATCATGCCATTGCTTCTGGAGCTCTTGGCTGGCCTGAAGGTTTTTACTGGCCTTTTTCATGTACTCAGCCATCCTTGATCTGAGGCCAAGTACATAATCCACAATATCCTGCTTAGGAGCTTTTAAAGGTTGTTCCCAACCCTCCTTTACAAGTGTGAGTGGACCCCTAACAGGGTGTCCAAAAAGAAGTTCAAAGGGGCTGAAGCCCACTCCTTTCTGGGGTACCTCCCTGTAGGCAAAAAGGAGGCATGGTAGAAGGATATCCCATCTCCTGCGGAGTTTTTCAGGGAGACCCATAATCATGCCTTTGAGAGTTTTATTAAATCTCTCCACCAGTCCATTTGTTTGTGGATGATAGGGTGTTGTGAACTTGTACGTTACACCACACTCCTTCCACATGGCCTTTAAGTATGCAGACATGAAATTGCTTCCCCTGTCTGATACCACTTCCTTTGGGAAGCCCACCCTGGAAAATATTCCCAGGAGGGCCTTTGCCACTGCATGTGCTGTAGTGGTCCTTAAAGGAATAGCTTCAGGATATCTTGTGGCATGGTCCACTACCACCAAGATAAATCTATTGCCTGAAGCAGTAGGAGGGTCAAGGGGGCCAACTATGTCAACCCCTACCCTTTCAAAGGGAACCCCAACCACAGGCAGTGGAATAAGGGGTGCCTTTGGGGTGCCACCTGTCTTGCCACTGGCTTGACAGGTTTCACAGGACTTACAAAATTCCTTTGTGTCCTCAGACATCCTAGGCCAATGAAACAATGGAACCAATCTGTCCCAAGTTTTCATTTGGCCCAGGTGTCCAGCTAGGGGAATGTCATGTGCCAGGGTTAGGAGGAACTTTCTGTACTCCTGAGGAATCACTAATCTCCTGGCAGCTCCAGGTTTAGGATCCCTATGCTCAGTGTACAAGAGGTTGTCCTCCCAGTAAACTCTGTGAGAGTCACTGACATCCCCATTAGCCTGTTTGACAGCTTGCTGTCTGAGACCCTCTAATGTGGGACAGGTTTGCTGTGCCACACTCAGCTCCTCTCTGGCAGGCCCCCCTTCACCCAAAAGCTCAGCAGTGTCTGCTTCCAGCTCCTCTGGTGTAGGTTCTACACAGGGAGGGAATTCTTCTTCCTCAGAAGTTGAATCCACTGTAGAGGGAGGGATAGTAGGAAGTGGTTTGCTTCTACTAGCCCTAGCTTTAGGGAGCACTTGGTCCATTGTTCCAGGATCCAAGCTTCCCTGTCCTTTTTGCTTTTTGGCCTGAGCCCTTGTCAAAGCAAAAATATGCCCTGGGATGCCCAGCATTGCTGCATGGGCCTCCAACTCCACATCTGACCAAGCTGATGTCTCCAAATCATTCCCTAATAGACAGTCTACAGGTAAATCTGAAGCTACCACAACTTTCTTTGGACCAGTAACCCCCCCCCAGTTGAGATTTACAACAGCCATGGGGTGGCTAAGTGTGTTGTTGTGAGCATCGGTTACTTGGTACTGGTGACCAAGTAGGTGTTGTTCAGGGTGGACCAGTTTCTCTATGACCATAGTCACACTGGCACCAGTGTCCCTGTAGGCCTGAACCTCAACACCATTTATTAGGGGTAGCTGCTTGTACTTATCCATATTAAGGGGACAAGCAACTAAGGTGGCTAGATCAATAGCCCCCTCAGAGACTAACACAGCCTCTGTGGCCTCCCTAACAAGGCCAACCCCAACTAAGTTACCAATAGTGAGCCCAGCTACTCCCTTGGATTGGCTATTAGTAGGTTTGCTCCCACCACCACTGCTATTAGTAGGGACACTAGGTGTAGCAGTAGGGGTTGTAGTGGTAGGAGGCTTGGTGCCTTTCTTTGGACAACTGGGATCTGTTGTCCAAAGGCCTTTTATTTTACATAAATAGCACCATGGTTTCTTTTCCTTGTTCTGATTAAAAGAGGATTTGGGCCCACCACCCCCACCAGAGTGTTTTTGTGGGCCTGATGAAGACTCATTTTTAGATTTGTCCCCACCCTTGTCAGAAGACTTACCATCCTTCTTTTTGTTGCCATCTTTGTCACCCCCTGTATGAACTTTTCTGTTCACCCTTGTTCTGACCCATTTGTCTGCCTTCTTTCCCAATTCTTGGGGAGAGGTCAGATCAGAGTCCACCAAGTACTGGTGCAACAAATCAGACACACAATTATTAAGAATATGCTCTCTCAGGATCAAGTTATACAGGCTGTCATAATCAGTAACTTTACTGCCATGTAACCACCCCTCCAAGGCCTTCACTGAATGGTCAATGAAATCAACCCAGTCTTGTGAAGACTCCTTTTTGGTCTCTCTGAACTTTATCCTGTACTGTTCAGTGGTTAAGCCATAACCAACCAGGAGTGCATTCTTAAGAACTTGGAAATTATTAGCATCATTTTCTTTCACAGTAAGGAGCCTATCCCTACCTTTTCCACTAAATGATAGCCATAGGATAGCAGCCCACTGCCTTTGAGGGACATCCTGTACAACACAGGCCCTCTCAAGTGCAGCAAACCACTTGTTAATGTCATCCCCCTCCTTATAAGGGGGAACTATCTTATGCAGATTCCTGGAATCATGCTCTTTTGCAGGATGACTATGGGGAATACTGCTGCTGCCACCATGGGTTTCTAAACCCAGTTTCTGTCTCTCCTTCTCTACTTCTAAAGTCTGTCTATCCAAATCCAGCTGTTGCTTCTTGAGCTTCAGTCTGGTTTGTTCCACTCTCAATCTATTGAGCTCCCTTTCTAACAATCTGTCATCAGGGTGGGTGGGAGGGACATGCTTTGAAACAGAAGTATGGTGAGAATGGACAGAAGGAGACCTGTCCCTTACAGAAGCCACCCTAACAGCTTGGCTAACAGAAACATCACTACCAGTATGGTGAGAATAAATGCTTTTGCTATGATGTGAGACAACACTATTTATATGGTGTGGCTCATCATCATTACCAACTATGCTAGACTGTCTAGTAATGGGCAGGCTAGGAAGTTTCTTTTCTGAATCTTTTCCTGGGGGAGTCCCTGGATCAGATTGAGAACCATTAGCTACTTTTTCAACAGATGGGGCACTTATGGCCTTATCCTGTACTCTAAGCATGTTAATTAACAGTTCTAAGGAAGGATTCTTCCCTACACTCAAACCTCTCTCTATGCAGAGACTCCTTGCTCCTTTCCAGCTAAGGTGATCATATGCAAGTTTGGACAGATCAACATTTTGGCCTGTGCCAGACATTTTTAGAGAGAGTTAAAGTGATAGTAAAAGATAAAAAGTTTGTCAGAGCTTTTAGAAAGACAGAGAAAAAAAACTTTTAAAACTTTTTAGAACTTTTTAGAAAGTTAGAAGTACTTTTCAGCACTTAGAAAAGAGTGAAAAGAGGAAATGCAAAACTTTTTGGCTATGTGTATATACACTGACCTTGTTTTGTATATTTTTCTCTTATGAAAAGTACAATGACAAGAGTGGTAAGTAGTCTCAAAGCACTTATCCCACCGCTGCACAACCAATGTAGGAGGCTGGACTGGCTTGTAGTGAGTACCAAGGGGTACTTGCACCTTGCACCAGGCCCAGTTATCCCTTATTAGTGTATAGGGTGTCTAGCAGCTTAGGCTGATAGATAATGGTAGCTTAGCAGAGCAGGTTAGGCTGAACTAGGAGACGTGTGAAGCTACTACAGTACCACTTAGTGTCATATGCACAATATCATAAGAAAACACAATACACAGTTATACTAAAAATAAAGGTACTTTATTTTTATGACAATATGCCAAAGTATCTTAGAGTGTACCCTCAGTGAGAGGATAGGAAATATACACAAGATATATATACGCAATAGCAAAAATATGCAGTATAGTCTTAGAAAACAGTGCAAACAATGTATAGTTACAATAGGATGCAATGGGGAAACATAGGGATAGGGGCAACACAAACCATATACTCCAAAAGTGGAATGCGAACCACGAATGGACCCCAAACCTATGTGACCTTGTAGAGGGTCGCTGGGACTATTAGAAAATAGTGAGAGTTAGAGAAATAACCCTCCCCAAGACCCTGAAAAGTGAGTGCAAAGTGCACTAAAGTTCCCCTAAGGACAAAGAAGTCGTGTTAGAGGAATAATGCAGGAAAGACACAAACCAACAAGGCAACAACTGTGGATTTCCAATCTAGGGTACCTGTGGAACAAGGGGACCAAGTCCAAAAGTCACAAGCAAGTCGGAGATGGGCAGATGCCCAGGAAATGCCAGCTGCGGGTGCAAAGAAGCTTCTATTGGACAGAAGAAGCTGAGGTTTCTGCAGGAACGAAAAGGGCTAGAGACTTCCCCTTTGGAGGACGGATCCCTCCCGCCGTGGAGAGTCGTGCAGAAGTGTTTTCCCGCCGAAAGAACGCCAACAAGCCTTGCTAGCTGCAAATTGTGCGGTTGGCGTTTTTGGATGCTGCTGAGGCCCAGGAGGGACCAGGAGGTCGCAAATTGGACCAGCAGAGAGATGGGACATCGAGCAAGACAAAGAGCCCTCTCTGAAGCCGGTAGCACCCGGAGAAGTGCCAGAAACAGGCACTACAAGGATGCGTGAAACGGTGCTCGCCGAAGTTGCACAAAGGAGTCCCACGTCGCCGGAGACCAACTTAGAAAGTCGTGCAATGCAGGTTAGAGTGCCGTGGACCCAGGCTTGGCTGTGCACAAAGGATTTCCGCCGGAAGTGCACAGGGGCCGGAGAAGTTGCAAAAGTCGCGGTTACCAACAATGCAGTCTGGAGTGGGGAGGCAAGGACTTACCTCCACCAAACTTGGACTGAAGAGTCACTGGACTGTGGCAGTCTCTTGGACAGAGTTGCTGGATTCAAGGGACCTCGCTCGTCGTGCTGAGAGGAGACCCAAGGGACCGGTAATGCAGCTTTTTGGTGCCTGCGGTTGCAGGGGGAAGATTCCGTCGACCCACAGGAGATTTCTTCGGAGCTTCTGGTGCAGAGAGGAGGCAGACTACCCCCACAGCATGCACAAGCAGGAAAACAGTCGAGAAGGCGGCAGGATCAGCGTTACAGATTTGCAGTAGTCGTCTTTGCTACTATGTTGCAGGTTTGCAGGCTTCCAGCGCGGTCAGCAGTCGATTCCTTATCAGAAGGTGAAGAGAGAGATGCAGAGGAACTCGGATGAGCTCTTGCATTCGTTATCTAAAGTTTCCCCAGAGACAGAGACCCTAAATAGCCAGAAAAGAGGGTTTGGCTACTTAGGAGAGAGGATAGGCTACTAACACCTGAAGGAGCCTATCAGGAGGAGTCTCTGACGTCACCTGGTGGCACTGGCCACTCAGAGCAGTCCAGTGTGCCAGCAGCACCTCTGTTTCCAAGATGGCAGAGGTCTGGAGCACACTGGAGGAGCTCTGGACACCTCCCAGGGGAGGTGCAGGTCAGGGGAGTGGTCACTCCCCTTTCCTTTGTCCAGTTTCGCGCCAGAGCAGGGCTAAGGGGTCCCCTGAACCGGTGTAGACTGGCTTATGCAGAATTGGGCACATCTGTGCCCAACAAAGCATTTCCAGAGGCTGGGGGAGGCTACTCCTCCACTGCCTTCACACCATTTTCCAAAGGGAGAGGGTGTAACACCCTCTCTCAGAGGACGTTCTTTGTTCTGCCATCCTGGGCCAGGCCTGGCTGGACCCCAGGAGGGCAGATGCCTGTCTGAGGGGTTGACAGCAGCAGCAGCTGCAGTGAAACCCCAGGAAGGGCAGTTTGGCAGTACCAGGGTCTGTGCTACAGACCACTGGGATCATGGGATTGTGCCAACTATGCCAGAATGGCATAGAGGGGGCAATTCCATGATCATAGACATGTTACATGGCCATATTCGGAGTTACCATTGTGAAGCTACATATAGGTAGTGACCTATATGTAGTGCACGCGTGTAATGGTGTCCCCGCACTCACAAAGTTCAGGGAATTGGCTCTGAACAATGTGGGGGCACCTTGGCTAGTGCCAGGGTGCCCTCACACTAAGTAACTTTGCACCTAACCTTTACCAGGTAAAGGTTCGACATATAGGTGACTTATAAGTTACTTAAGTGCAGTGTAAAATGGCTGTGAAATAACGTGGACGTTATTTCACTCAGGCTGCAGTGGCAGGCCTGTGTAAGAATTGTCAGAGCTCCCTATGGGTGGCAAAAGAAATGCTGCAGCCCATAGGGATCTCCTGGAACCCCAATACCCTGGGTACCTCAGTACCATATACTAGGGAATTATAAGGGTGCTCCAGTAAGCCAATGTAAATTGGTAAAAATGGTCACTAGCCTGTTAGTGACAATTTGGAAAGAAATGAGAGAGCATAACCACTGAGGTTCTGATTAGCAGAGCCTCAGTGAGACAGTTAGTCACTACACAGGTAACACATTCAGGCACACTTATGAGCACTGGGGCCCTGGGTTACCAGGGTCCCAGTGACACATACAACTAAAACAACATATATACAGTGAAAAATGGGGGTAACATGCCAGGCAAGATGGTACTTTCCTACACCCTTGTCTGCCTGTCCACACCCAGGGATGCTCTCGTGTGTATTGTGGATTCCTTGTACTGTTCACATGCCACCATCCTGTCTGTTTACACCTGCATTAGCTAGATTCCTTTCTGTTCCTCAGTCAGCTGGTCTCTCTGGTCTTTCTATACTCTTTCTTTGGAACTGGTCGTTCTACGCCCTGTATGTCTTCACTGGCACGCCTACTCTGCGATGGCCATATCATGGTTCCACGTTTCTTGGAGTCTGGGCTTGCTTCTCCTGAATGATTCTTTCTGTATCGTTCCCTCTAACCAGTCAATGGCTCTAGACTCCAGTCCTGCTTTTCCTAAACCCTGCTTCTGAATTCTGTTCCTGTTTCTTGGCCCTTTCCCCTCCTATCTTGTATTTGTGTTATTATTTCATTATTATCAGGAGGGGGAAGTAAATTCTGAGTCTTCGTGTCTCGTGCACTGAGACTCACCGAGGGCTTTTCTTCCATCAGAGGAAGTGAAGTGTCTACTAAGACTTTTGTGACAATAACTGCTCCGTGCAGGATGTGCAGTTCCCAGGTCCACGTATAAGGATGTTGTCCAAAAGAAGTGTTTGCCTTTCATTCTGGGACTTGTAGTTCTGTTTATTCCTTTATAAAACGAGGATTACAAGTTTCAAAATGAGAAGCAAAAACCTGGACTGGATGAGCTGCCCATGGATGGACCTGGAAAACAAGAGATGCGCTTTACTGTGGGGCCTTTGCTGTCATAGACACAACGGACCCCATATATCATACAAACTCTCATTTATGGGAGCTTGTCTGCTGTTCTTCAGCTTTGTAGTTCTACTTCCTCCCATGTTTATTGTACTCTATATATTTTGTTGTAGTTCTCTTCTCTACAAGCATTGCCCACGTCTTATAGCTACCGCGTTTCCCAGGCATGACCAGCTGCTGCAGTCATCTTTAGCTCTCACCTGAGACAGCACATGCACTGCTGCTTGGGAGATCTTTTGTTAACTAAAATTCTAAGGGCTTTGAGCACACCCATTACTTTTCATTGGTTGGCTTCATCGTCTGTCTCATTTCTTTTCTTCTCATTGGTCAACAGCAGCTGGTTTCTTTTTCGTGGTCTTGCTACAGACAGCTTTAGGAGGATTTTGGTTTCACCTTCTTTATGTTAATATTGATAAAAACAATGCCAATGTATGCCATGATATGAGTGCACATAACAACGAGCTCGCATCACTGTTGTCAATTCCACCCGGTGTAACCTCCTCATCAACTCAGACTCAGAAATACGTGGTCAGACAAGCCCTGCAACCTAGGCCTGGAGCAACTGATTGACACATCACAGGTGGGGAACCTGTAGCCCGTAGACAAATACACAAACAGGTAAAACCCTGATTGATCCCACAGACAGGCAGCGACACCACAAGGGTTCTAGGAGACTGGCCCCCCAATAAAATACATTTGGCTGGACGTTCGCACACTCTGAAAAAAACATAAAAGTTAGATGCCACATGAAGTTGGCAACACTCAGCCAATCAGAACACAACCCACACACAACATGCAGTGATCACGCCTCCCCATGCTGGATATCTGGACATGTTACCCAATGGCCCACATTGTGACCATGCAAGGCCAAGACCCACCTGTGCACTTTATCAGATGGTCAGATTTATGACTCAGTGACTAGGCCCAGATTCCTTTCTGCAGAGAATGTATAGAATTGTTTAATGACCTTTCGAGAATTGTATATAATAGCACTCAGAACCCTGTAACTTTGAGAGACAGTTATTGGACCCAAACAATGTACTGCCAGCCACTGCGTGTAATTAAGCCAACTGTTCCCGTTTTGCCGTACGTATCTTGCCTTTCATTTTGTTAAGGTGAATCCGCATTCGAGCAACATTTAGATTCAATCCACACACACACCAAAGCACTGCATGGAATCATCATGGTGCGTGTGGTTTACAACTTCTCTCCCCTTGTTTGCTCCAATTTAAAAATGTTATGTATGGTCCTTGCACTAGCGGTTTGCTGGTGCCCCCTGACCTGTTACTGTAACAGGAATTTCTATAAAACTAGTGTGTGTTTTGGTGTACGGTGCATATGACCCAGCTATGCGTATGACCCAGCACTATGTATGACCCCGCTCTGAATGCGACCCAGCTCTATGCATGACCCAGCTATGCGTACGACCCAGCTCTGCGTACGACCCAGCTATATGCATGACCCAGCTCTGCGTACGACCCAGCTCTGCGTACGACCCAGCTATGTGCATGACCCAGCTCTATGCATGACCCAGCTCTGCGTACGACCCAGCTCTGCGTACGACCCAGCTATATGCATGACCCAGCTCTGCGTACGACCCAGCTCTATGCATGACCCAGCTATGTGCATGACCCAGCTCTGCGTACGACCCAGCTCTGCGTACGTCCCAGCTCTGCGTACGTCCCAGCTATGTGCATGACCCAGCTCTATGCATGACCCAGCTCTGCGTACGACCCAGCTCTGCGTACGACCCAGCTATGTGCATGACCCAGCTCTGCGTACGACCCAGCTCTGCGTACGACCCAGCTCTGCGTACGTCCCAGCTCTGCGTACGTCCCAGCTCTGCGTACGACCCAGCTCTGCGTACGTCCCAGCTCTGCGTACGACCCAGCTCTGCGCAAGTCCCAGCTCTGCGTACGACCCAGCTATATGCATGACCCAGCTCTGCGTACGACCCAGCTCTGCGTACGACCCAGCTTCGTGCACGACCCAGCTCTGCGTACGACCCAGCTCTGCGTACGTCCCAGCTCTGCGTACGACCCAGCTCTGCGTACGTCCCAGCTCTGCGTACGACCCAGCTATATGCATGACCCAGCTCTGCGTACGACCCAGCTCTGCGTACGACCCAGCTATGTGCACGACCCAGCTCTGCGTACGACCCAGCTCTGCGTACGTCCCAGCTCTGCCTACGTCCCAGCTCTGCATGCGACCCCCGCTGTGGCTCCTCTAGTTATGTTTCAGCTCTGATTCTGATTGTATATAAGTATCCATCACCCACCTTCACTGCTCACTTCTCTAGGTAGAGGCAACATTAACGTTCATTAAGCTAGTAAAAACGCACGGTCCCACATGTCTCATGACAATGAATATTTGAAGCAACAACTCCTCATAACCACAATCATAGCTTCATATACTTGATGGACCCTCCGGCTCGGTCCTTGATTGAGGCTGCCACATCGGGGGTCACTGCTTTGGATCAGGTGTAGGTGAGCAAGTTACAGGCCCTCTTTGACCCCTATATCCCCCCCACGAGGACACTTGGTTCTAGATGTGAGCACCTTCTTGTTTCCACTGGTTTCACACATTGTCTCTGATGGAGAGCTGCTGAGCCATGGCCCTCTGTGCCAAAGTCCCTGAGGTGCCCATCCTGCACAGACTGGGCACCTCATGGATCCTCCTTTTTTGTAAACAGTAATCTGCTCCAGTGATGGGTTCTGAGATCAGCACCGCCCCCCCTCCTCCCCCCCAGGCTCTCTCCTCCCAGGCTGCAGATCATGCCTTCTGCCTCCAGGAAAGGGACTCCGTTGTTAATGTCGCTTCAAATGATGGAGCCGGTGCGTCCTGTACAAGCCCCGGAAAGCTGTAGGCCCTGGTTCGTGTTTCTCTGTCCTGCATATCAAATGTACTCATAAAATACTTTCCTGCATCGATCAACATTTGGTGCCCAGCAGACTCCAGGTATTGAAAAACAAAAACGGTGGGGCGATGGCATACGGCCAACCCAAAGGGGGCAATACCATCTTTCTGCCCCCCCTCGGTGGACAAGTTGGCAGGGTTGCCCCATTATGACCCAGGGGTGGGGTGGGGTTGGGGTGGGGTATACAAAGCCCACTTAACACCCCAAAATTATTTCAACAAAACAAAGTTGGGTTGCTTACCCTGGCATAAGGGCAAGCCGCCACCCCAGAGGGAGCAGTGTAGCCTCTCTGCCCTCTACAAGGGTGCACCTGGGGTTTGTACACAATATCTGCCCACCCTCCCGTTGGGCGGGGCTGGAAAGCCCACTGGACACCTGGATTTTAATGCTGCCTTGACATAGGGCCATTCCCCCAGCCAAAAGAAACCAATACAGTCTTTTGGGTAACTACGCAAAAATAAATTAGATGAATTTCGAACATCCCCGTTAGAACGTCCACTGGACACCATGGAATTATAAACGACATTTTTAAAAGAGGACCCCAGAGTGGACATCACAGTTTTTCTGTGCCCACTTGAGGCACATTGGGGGGTTTGCCGCTAAACAAGCCCATTAGACATCAGAGAATTAAAAAACAGAAAGGATTGTGGCAGCGCATCCTGGCATATAGCTGTGCCCCCACATCAAAGGCAGCAATGCACCCCCCCCCCCCCAAGGAGGCAAGTCGGGCGATAAGCTCCCAAGCTGCAACCATCCCCGAGGGAGGGTGGGCCGGTTTGGAAAGTCAACTAAACACCAGGGATTTCTTGAAAAAATGGGATGGGACCGTGTCACACGGGCATTGGGACATATCCCCTTACCAAGGTGGCACAACAGTATTTCTGCCCCCGATGCTGGGCCAGGTGTAGGTTTGCCCCCCAATAGCGCCGAACGCTCCTACACACCAAGGGGGCGACCCACCCTGGCGATGGGCCACACTCCCATCCCTGAAGGTGCAACAGAGTATATCCGACCCCTGGGGGCAGATAGGAAATTTGCCCCGATTAAGGGTTCACCCGTAATCAGACCCTCGAGGTGTATAACGTCTACAAGTCACCAGATAATTCGAAATAGCTCCAGAGAACATGATGTGGGCGGCCCACCCAGGTATTGGGAGATACCCCACCTGCCTCAGAAGGGGCAACAGAGGGCTTCTGCCTTCCGAGGCAGTTGGGACATTTGCTCAGATTGGGGGTTCACCTGTAATCTGACCTTTGGGGGGGGGGGGGGAAGGGGTCTAGAAAGCCCATTAGACACAAGGGATTTTTACAGTGGAGCAAAAAAAGAGGGGTGGGGGCACCCCACCAAGGCAATGGGTTATGCCCCCCCCCCAAAAAAAAAAAGATGCAACGCAGCCTTCCTGCCTCCCTGAGGGAGAAAGGGGGAGTTTGCCACTAATCTGCCCCCAGGGTGGTAGCAAGCCCACTGGATGCCAGGACACGGCTATCCTGACCTCGGGCCCCCTCCTGAAGCCCCAACAGTCTTTCTAGACCCCTGGGGAGTAATGGAAAGCCACCCACGGCATATTAGGTGGAAGGAATGACCCTACGCGGCATCTCTGCAGCACATAAACAAACAATGAGACGCCCCACATTTGAAATGATTTTACAAGACATACAGTCCACGGCCGAGTCCTTCCAGGCCGGAAGGGCTCTTAGAAATATAATGCATTTAAAATATAATCATGTTTCTTAGAAAAGCTCACTTCCTGCAGATGAGGCCTGGCACGGGGACAGGTCTCAGCCCTGTTTTATCTCATCTGCTGGTAACTCTCAGAGCTCAGCAGTGACACAGACGCTTGGTACATTCCAGTGCCCTGAAGCCGCCCACTCTGAGTCAGGGCGCGCTTGGGGCCAGCTGCACACCGCTGTCATGTGATGTAGCTGCAGGTGTGACTTCCTGCCTCTGAGAGGTGCCAGAGCGCCACCACGCGGCTGGTAGGGCACCCACTCCTAGATGCACAATGAGATGTGCAGGGAGTGTTTCTTTATTTACAAACATTAATACAGTTTTATAAATGTTTACTTTAAACTTTTCAGGGTATGTTCTTCATATTCAGTTTGTAGTTCTGAAATAATTATTAACCACTGTTTTATTTTTTCTATCGAAATAGAGATCGACAAACTCTTTAAGAGTTTGTTTTCACTCCTAAAAGTTGCAAAAGACAAAGGCCCTCATTCTGACCCTGGCGGTCTTTGACCGCCAGGGCGGAGGACCGCGGGAGCACCGCCGACAAGCCGGCGGTGCTTCAATGGGGATTCCGACCGCGGCGGTAAAGCCGCGGTCGGACCGGCACCACTGGCGGGGTCCCGCCAGTGTACCGCGGCCCCATTGAATCCTCCGCGGCGGCGCAGCTTGCTGCACCGCCGCGGGGATTCTGACCCCCCCTACCGCCATCCAGATCCCGGCGGTCGGACCGCCGAGATCCGGATGGCGGTAGGGGGGGTCGCGGGGCCCCTGGGGGCCCCTGCAGTGCCCATGCCACTGGCATGGGCATTGCAGGGGCCCCCGTAAGAGGGCCCCTAAATGTATTTCACTGTCTGCTGCGCAGACAGTGAAATACGCGACGGGTGCAACTGCACCCGTCGCACAGCTTCCACTCCGCCGGCTCGATTCCGAGCCGGCTTCATCGTGGAAGCCTCTTTCCCGCTGGGCTGGCTGGCGGTCTGAAGGAGACCGCCCGCCAGCCCAGCGGGAAAGTCAGAATTACCGCTGCGGTCTTTCGACCGCGGAACGGTAACCTGACGGCGGGACTTTGGCGGGCGGCCTCCGCCGCCCGCCAAGGTCTGAATGAGGGCCAAAGTATGTTACCCTAATAATGATGAAACCTCTTTGGGGTGTCTCTTTATAAGCAGATACACACTGATGAACACAGAGATAACTGGAATCAGACGAGGTTGAATTACTGGTAAAAATCACACAGGGGTAGATTTACTGGAACAAACTCAGACAGGACCTCATTACTGGCACAAAAACAGGTTGGGTTGGGGGAACTATGAAAATACACGAAAGTGATGGATTTAATCCTTGAATTAATGAGGATGTCTCCTCATCCATGAGGTGGTCATTAGCACACAGGAGGGAGACAACTCAAGCTCTTCGAAGCCTCTGTCCCTGCAGCCCCTGAAAAGTTGCATAAAGCTGAGAGGATGAAAGACAATCCTAGCCCTGACCTAGGACAGAGCCAATGCTTTCTTCAGAGTGTTGCACAACCAATGAGTGTTGGCCTTTCAACAGTGATCTAGGTTCGAGGCGTTGTACCCAGTGGTCATCAGTGTCCACTCACCATTTTTACTTATGTCCGTGCTCCGACCTAGAGCCAGGGAGGTAGGACACCCTACACCGCCAGAGGAGGCATCATACGTACAAAGGAAAAGATGAGCCAGAACTCATCATTGCCCCTGGCTTCAGGTGCGGTCAGTGCTTAATTTGATGGGGTGGTTTCCGGTGCTCGTCACACTAGCAAATCGCGTAAACACCAGCACTAATGTCAGTCTGCCACATGGTGGCGCTGTCTGTCTAATTTAAAGATGAGCACAACAAAAGTTGTTTATTCATTTAATATACATTAAAAATGACTAATGCCTTCCACTATGCTACTCTCATAGCTGGAGGGGCCTGCAATATTCTGCATTGTGACACTTGTAGGAGGGTGGCGGTTATATGTTGTGTTGGTGCTGACGTTGGCAGCGGTGGCGGGGCAATGAGTGGTGCAAACTGCAGTGGCCTCCTGAGGAGGACCTGGCACTAACCTTTTTGCAAATTAAGCACTGGGTGGGGTGGAAGGTTCCGGCATCGCCTGGATCACAGCGATGGACATAAAGGAATTTTATCCACACAACATATCAGGACCCTTAGAGGGTGAAAAGAACGTCAGCGTTCCCAGCCTCACGGATGAGCCAAGTCAGTGGAATCTCTTGGAGAAAAATGAGTGAATCTGACAGTCTGCGTGTCACGTGACCGGGGTCCAATGGGTTCCCTTTTTAACCTCTCCATTTGGTAACTGTTCCCCAGCAGCCCTGTGTCCAGCCGAGATGATATGCGCTGTATAGTGTGTACAATGTAAGGCGTGCACGCCACAGCACCAATGAATTACAGTGTGCCTACTTCCTTGAGATCTGATTTCTGCAAACACAGCACCCAGCACAACCGGTTCTTCCTGCACCTCTGGCATGTGAATACATTAGGGCGCTCCAGACTGAGCCAGCGTTTCTTAAATCACATTTATACGGTACCTCTGGGACACACGGCAGTGCTGCATGAACAGATCTGTGGTTTCCAGGCACTATAATTGTCTCAATTAAGAGGAATGCAGAATACACTCGCCTTGGTTAGTAAATAATGCACACATTGTAGTTTTCACAAGAGACTATGAACACAGATGTGCAAAGGTCCTTTTTGCACATATTTGCAAATCTGCAGAAAGAGGCAGTAAGGGGCAGATTCATAAACATTTCCCACAGCAGAGCAAGCTACCTTGTGCACTCCCTGAAGCGGAAAGGGCAGGAATGCGCCCTAATTCACATCATACTGCGCATTCCTGACCTTTCTTTGCGCTGGCGCACAATGTGCTGTCTTGGGCCAACGCAGGCCGCGTGTGCCTTGGTGCGAGGGTGCCTGAGGTGCAGGCACGCTTTTTGTTGCGCTGGAAAAGGCACCTTCCTGCATAAAAACAAGCCTCTGAGGCATTTTTCTCTTCCTATGTGTGCTGCAGAATGCAGGACCCATAAAAAGAGATAACAATGAGGGACAGATTTATCAATATTTCACGTAGCACAGCACGGCACAGCAAGCCACCTTGCAGCACTCCTTGAAGTGTAAAGGGCAGGAATGCGCTATACTGCACACCACACTGCGCATGTCCTTTCAGGTAACTGCGCAGAATGAGCTGCCATGCGCCAATACAGGCACTGTTGTGCTGTGGTGCACGGGTGCCTAAGTTGCAGAAAGGCTTGTTTTTCTGTGCTGCGGAGTAAGGGACACCTTCATGCACAAAAAGCAGCACAGATAAAAAGAGGAAAGAATGAGGAGAAGTAAAGATATTTCTCTTTTTTAGGCCTCACCTGGGAGGCGTAGGATTTTGATGCATTCCCAGGTCTTCCAGTATTGGTAAATGCATGAGTGCATGCGTGAGAATGCCCACGCTCCTCCCATAGAACTCTTCCCCAGGCAGAGTAACGCAATGCAGTGATTTGTGCTGTGTTGCATTACTCCAGATTCATCAAGCCGCAAGCCATGCAACGTGGCCTTGCGTGGCCTGATAAATCTGACCTAGGTTTTGCGTCACCCTTGTGCCTACTTGAGTGGAGCAAGGGTGGCACAAAACCTTTGATAAATATGCCCCTAAATATCTGTAAATACTGGTGGAAGTGGCATAACATTAGCCTGTGCACCCCCCTGCAGTGTGGGGGGGGGTTCCAGGGGCCCGCTCAGCACAGTACACGACTGGGTCTGGCCTCTGGCCTTAGAACCCCTGACTGGGTCCCGGGAAGGGGGGTCTTCTCTATGTACTTTGCAGGGGGCCCCCTCAAGTTTTGTTATGCCACTGGCTGGTGCCCATCACAGAAACAATGTTCTTCTCTCTTTGTAAAACTACCGGCAGTGCCATTATATTGGAGTTTTTGGGCCCTCTCCTCAGAACAACTGTGAATTTTTGCCAACTTTCAACTGAATCATGGTCTCGTGATGTTAAAGAATTATGGCCCTCATTCTGACCCTGGCGGTCTTTGACCGCCAGGGCGGAGGACCGCGGGAGCACCGCCGACAAGCCGGCGGTGCTTCAATGGGGATTCCGACCGCGGCGGTAAAGCCGCGGTCGGACCGGCACCACTGGCGGGGTCCCGCCAGTGTACCGCGGCCCCATTGAATCCTCCGCGGCGGCGCAGCTTGCTGCACCGCCGCGGGGATTCTGACCCCCCCTACCGCCATCCAGATCCCGGCGGTCGGACCGCCGAGATCCGGATGGCGGTAGGGGGGGTCGCGGGGCCCCTGGGGGCCCCTGCAGTGCCCATGCCACTGGCATGGGCATTGCAGGGGCCCCCGTAAGAGGTCCCCTAAATGTATTTCACTGTCTGCTGCGCAGACAGTGAAATACGCGACGGGTGCAACTGCACCCGTCGCACAGCTTCCACTCCGCCGGCTCGATTCCGAGCCGGCTTCATCGTGGAAGCCTCTTTCCCGCTGGGCTGGCTGGCGGTCTGAAGGAGACCGCCCGCCAGCCCAGCGGGAAAGTCAGAATTACCGCCGCGGTCTTTCGACCGCGGAACGGTAACCTGACGGCGGGACTTTGGCGGGCGGCCTCCGCCGCCCGCCAAGGTCAGAATGAGGGCCTATATGTTGAACATTCAGAACATTGGATATGCCCTCTTCCAGCACCCACGTAGCACAAAGAGACTGCATTACCAAACATTGATACACTCAGCTCTTTTGCGAACTGGCATGTAGATGTTTCTGTCCTGAATCCAGCCTGCTCCTCCCTCTGTGGAAGGACACGGTAGGGGGGCTGGTGGATCTTTAGTGGAACAGTGCATAATATGGACATAAGACATATAAATAGCCCTAAATTGTAGCTTCAGTTACCAAAAGTTCATAATTACAAATGCATTGCCCATCACTGTCTGCATCCTCACTGCAGCAGTAAAAATCAAGGCCCTGCTCTGGGATGTTTCCACTCATTGGGTGGATGTAACCGGTCGTCTCCCGACGCCGGTTTTCAGGAAGACGCGGAAACTGACAAGGAATACCCCGGGGCCGCCCGAGGATCTCTGGACGTCATGACGTCAAACGTCATGTACGTCAGAGAGGAAACCGGAAGAAAAACCGCCCACAGGGAGAGAGAAAAAAACGCCAAGGAGGACGCCGACAGAAACGCCGACCGAGGCGCGAGAGACGCGACGGAGAGAATCCTGGGGAACACCTCACGGGAAGGAGACGAACGGGAAGACGCGTACCCGAACGAAGCACGTTCCCAACAAACGGGCGAGCCCCGCCGACGAAGAGAGACACTGAGGGAGCCTCCCGCCCCTGATCCAGCAAAGTCGGGAGACTACCAGGAAGCCGGCCGCGTCCCAGGAGGGGCGTGGCCTCCCGAGGTACGATCACCCCCCGTAAATGGGAGAGGGGTGCCGGGTGGTTCTTGGGGTTTTGGGGAAATAAGGGAAAAGGGCTCATTTCCCCTAAGGGAGGGGAAATAGTGTAAAACGGGAGATAATACAACCTCTAACAGCACCGAACCCCATACCTAATTACCGCTGACAGGTAGAGGAAAAGGGACTTCACAAGCGTACCTCGCTATAGAGAAGGCACGAATAAAGTAGACCCCTCACTCCTACACTCCCGCCGACCCTCACCAACCTACTAAACCTAAACAACCCTTTACAAATATTTAATCTCCACTTACCTGTATTCTTTTCTTCTTTATTTTGGGGAGCCTGGGCCGCTGACATACGGGAAGATCGGAACTCCTTAAAGCTGGACCAGACACCACCCGAACCTTATCAGAAGCCTAAAAGAGAAGATAAAACAAAAAGGGGACTCTTATTAAATTTTGTTGAAAGACTATATCAACCCTGTCATTTGGTGAAGATGATGAATTCACCCTAGACCCGGACCGAAATAAACTCCTTAAACCCTTGAGTACGCGTCTGTCGCCTTAATCCAATATCCCTTCAACCCGGGATAAAGAACCCATCACAGTGGTGTCAGAAGTGGGATATTGGGCCAGGCGACAGACAGTCCACGACCATGGAGGAGAAACCCACGATATCGGATATGATGCAGCAGCTGGCCGAGGGGCAGAGGCACCAGAAGGAGGCTAAGGTAGAGAGGGAGGCCCTACAAAGCGCGCTCAAAAGTCAGGCCACTATCATGGCCAACAATCAATTGGTTCATGAGACTGCCATCAAAAACCTCACGGATACCATTGCTGCTACCCGGGTACATCCGAACGTGCCCAGTTCGGTCTTACAACGGTACCAGGAAGGTGAAGACCCGGATGCCTTCTTCACCAATTTCGAGCGAGTTGCCACTTCCGCTACCTGGCCCCAAGAACGATGGGGTCAATATGTTACCCCATTATTAACAGGAACCCTACAAGCGGCTTATCAAGCCGTGAACCCCGGCGGAATCACTCCCTATCCGGACATTAAAAAGAGCATCCTAGAACGGGTGGGGTTTGATTCAGAACATTACAGAGTTCGGTTTAGAAAAGCCAAGTGGGGGCCTTCCGAGAACCCCCGAGCCCTATACTTCCGGATCAAAGATTTGGGCCTCAAATGGTTAGGTCCCATTGGAAGCAATAGGGAAGACATCATTGAGGTCGTCCTTTTGGAACAATACCTGGACGCCCTACCCCCCAACACACGTCACTGGATCAAACAACATCCAAATCCAGACACTAACACCACCATCGAGCTAGCCTGTGCCTTTCACCGCTCCCTCGAGTTCAAACCCCCCCCCCCTAGGTCAACGCCTAGCCCCGTTCGTCCGAGTCCCGGTTCATCCTTATCGGTGGGTCGAAGGTCCAACGATGATGTGGGGAAGATGCGAGGATTGGAGAAGCCATATGTTCAACAACCACAGTGTTTTAGTTGTGGTGAATGGGGACACATAGCCCGGGTTTGTCCCTTAAAAACAGATAAACCCGAACCAATGGAGATAGGAATTACTAGGGGAAGAGTCTTTTATACCGGGGGAAGGGACACCCCCTATAAAAAGAAACTTGTTATTAATGGAAGGCCCACCCTAGCCCTCATTGATTCAGGATGTAGTCAGTCCGTAATCCGGGCTGACTTACTTGACAACCTTACCTTTCCTACAGGTCTTATGGTGTCCATCTGCTGTATTCATGGCGAAACCAAGGAATATCCTCTAAGATGGACGACTCTATCGTGGGAAGGAAAGGAAAATCCCATAAGGATGGGGGTAGTGGAACAGCTAGTGGAAGAAGCTATAATTGGAACGGATTTCTCAAAATTTTCGGAGCTCCTGGATAGTACCCGACATTTTGAAAAATGTAATACCTGGTGGAAAAGTGCTCCCTTCTATGATATACCTATACCTTCTCCATTGGACCGGTACAAACCCTCCCGAAGCGAAAAAAGAGCAACCAGAAAGGCATACGCAAAGGAAAACACGAGTCCCGGGAAGGTAATTTCACCGGTTCTTACCCTTACTAACCTACCCCCTTTTCGGAATTGCCAAAGAGAGGATCCAAGTTTGACTCATGCCTGGAAAAATGCAAGGCCCCGGACCCGCCAAGATAAAGCGCCATCGTTCACAATAGTCAAAAACCTATTATATCGAGTCACTAGCAATGACCGAGAAGAGAAGAGACAATTATTAGTCCCCGAACCCTATAGACAACAAGTTCTACACTTAGCTCACAGTCAGCCAGGGGGTGGTCACTATGGGAGGGAAAAGACGGAAGAATATCTGTTGAGGAGGTTCTATTGGCCGGGTGTCTTTTCTCAAATTAGGAAATTCTGTCAACAATGTCCCAAATGCCAAATGATTGATCCTGGTACAAGAAGAAGAGCCCCGTTGCAACCACTTCCTATCATAGATATTCCCTTCTCACGAATAGGAATGGACATTGTTGGTCCTCTCCTACCCTCTTCCCGAGGGTACCGTTACATATTAGTGTTGGTAGATTACGCTACTAGGTACCCCGAGGCCATCCCTCTTAGTAGTATTAACACCAAGAGTGTTGCCCACGCCATGATAGGGTTCTTCTCCCGAGTCGGGTTTCCCCGGGAAATCTTAACGGACCAAGGCACCCAATTCATGTCCTCTTTGATGACCCAAATATGTCAACTTTTGGGGATCAAACAATTGCGAACGTCGGTTTATCATCCACAGACTGATGGCCTGGTGGAAAGGTACAACCGAACACTGAAAAATCTTCTAAAAAAATCTATCTCTGAGACAGGGAGGGACTGGGACAGGAAACTCCCCTTAGTATTGTACGCGGTCAGAACCCATGAACAAGCGTCTACGGGCCACAGTCCGTTTGAACTGTTATTCGGGCGACAACCCCGGACCTTGTTAGACATGGCGGCGGAGTTATGGGAGGAGGAGGATGGGGAAAAACCCCTTCTGAAATATACCCAAGAATTAAAAAACCACCTACACACGGTGTGGGAAAACGTGAGAAGAAACATGGAGGAAGCTCAAGAAAAACAGAAAAGGTATTATGATAGAAATGCCCAGTTGAGGTCTTTTTCCATAGGGGATAAAGTCTTAGTACTTCTCCCCAGTTCGGACAACAAGCTGTTAGCAAAGTGGCAGGGGCCATATAGAGTGACAGGAATAATAACACCAGTGACCTATAAACTCCAGCTCACCGGTGGCCCCACTAGGTCACAGATTTTTCACATTAATCTTTTAAAAAAATGGGAAGAACCGGTGGCTGACCCAGTCCCAGGATGTCTGGTCAACACCGTCAAGGAATTGGAAATAGGGTGGTGTCCGACTGACATTCCTAGCGGGCACGAGGTACCGGTCATCAATACAGACCTCTTGGTTCAACAGCATGAGCAGTTAAACAAACTCCTCTATGAACATTCACAGATATTCTCTCTGGTACCCGGAAGAACCAAGCTGGTACACCATCAGATCATAACCCCTCCGGGCAAAATAGTGCGGTTACGACCTTATCGTATCCCCGAAGCTAGGAAGACCCTAGTAGAAAGTGAAATAAAGAAAATGCTAGACCTAGATATTATAGAACCCTCTCAAAGCCCCTGGTGTTCACCTGTGGTATTGGTGCCCAAACCGGATGGGTCTATACGTTTTTGTATTGACTTTAGACAAGTCAATTCCATCTCCCAGTTTGATACATATCCGCTTCCAAGAGTAGACGAACTTTTAGAGAAATTGGGGAAGGCCAAATACATGTCTACTCTCGATTTAACAAAAGGCTACTGGCAGATCCCCCTCGCCCCAGAAGATAGAGAAAAAACGGCCTTTGTTACCCCCTCCGGACTGTATCATTTTAATGTTCTCCCTTTTGGGTTGCATGGGGCACCCGCCACCTTCCAACGCCTAATTGACACAATTCTACGACCTCATACCAGTTATGCTGCCGCATATCTGGATGACATCGTCATATTTAGTGAGACATGGGAAGACCATTTAACACACATAGGTAGAATCTTTACCGTATTACGAAAGACTGGTCTGACAGCCAATCCATCTAAGAGTCGACTGGCCTTTAATGATATTTCTTACCTGGGCTATCACATAGGGAAAGGTGTACTAAGGCCCCAAATGAATAAAATTGAAGCCATTCTACGCATCAATGCTCCCACCTCGAAAAAGGAGGTCCGTTCCTTTTTAGGCCTGGTAGGATACTACCGACGGTTTATACCCCATTATTCCACCTTGGCCGCCCCCCTGACCGACCTTCTGAGAAAAGGACAACCCAAAACCATTACTAGACTAACCCCGGGGCAATATCATAGTTATCGAACCCTACAGAGATGCCTCACTACTCAACCAATCTTGAAATGTCCTGAGTTCAATAAACCCTTCCATCTTCAAACGGATGCCTCCGACGTAGGATTGGGGGCCGTACTTTTTCAGAAAGATGAAGCCGAAGTAAATCATCCCGTGGTCTTTATTAGCCGTAAATTGTTTCCCAGAGAACAGCGATATCCCATTGTCGAGCGTGAGTGTCTTGCCATTAAATGGGCAATCGAGAGCCTACAATATTACCTTCTGGGAAGGTCCTTCCTACTGTATACGGATCATGCTCCCCTTACCTGGCTCTCGAGGTATAAAAACACCAACAATCGTATTCTGAGATGGTTTATCGAGCTTCAACCTTTCTCCTTTCAGGTTTGCCACCTCCCTGGTGATCTTATGGGTCAAGCCGACTATTTATCGCGATTCCCGGGACCTGTGGGACTCGACCAGCCCCATTCAAGTGAGGGGATGTGTAACCGGTCGTCTCCCGACGCCGGTTTTCAGGAAGACGCGGAAACTGACAAGGAATACCCCGGGGCCGCCCGAGGATCTCTGGACGTTATGACGTCAAACGTCATGTACGTCAGAGAGGAAACCGGAAGAAAAACCGCCCACAGGGAGAGAGAAAAAAACGCCAAGGAGGACGCCGACAGAAACGCCGACCGAGGCGCGAGAGACGCGACGGAGAGAATCCTGGGGAACACCTCACGGGAAGGAGACGAACGGGAAGACGCGTACCCGAACGAAGCACGTTCTCAACAAACGGGCGAGCCCCGCCGACGAAGAGAGACACTGAGGGAGCCTCCCGCCCCTGATCCAGCAAAGTCGGGAGACTACCAGGAAGCCGGCCGCGTCCCAGGAGGGGCGTGGCCTCCCGAGGTACGATCACCCCGTAAATGGGAGAGGGGTGCCGGGTGGTTCTTGGGGTTTTGGGGAAATAAGGGAAAAGGGCTCATTTCCCCTAAGGGAGGGGAAATAGTGTAAAACGGGAGATAATACAACCTCTAACAGCACCGAACCCCATACCTAATTACCGCTGACAGGTAGAGGAAAAGGGACTTCACAAGCGTACCTCGCAATAGAGAAGGCACGAATAAAGTAGACCCCTCACTCCTACACTCCCGCCGACCCTCACCAACCTACTAAACCTAAACAACCCTTTACAAATATTTAATCTCCACTTACCTGTATTCTTTTCTTCTTTATTTTGGGGAGCCTGGGCCGCTGACATACGGGAAGATCGGAACTCCTTAAAGCTGGACCAGACACCACCCGAACCTTATCAGAAGCCTAAAAGAGAAGATAAAACAAAAAGGGGACTCTTATTAAATTTTGTTGAAAGACTATATCAACCCTGTCATTTGGTGAAGATGATGAATTCACCCTAGACCCGGACCGAAATAAACTCCTTAAACCCTTGAGTACGCGTCTGTCGCCTTAATCCAATATCCCTTCAACCCGGGATAAAGAACCCATCACAGTGGACTACACTCAATCACGGAAAGTGCAACAAATCAGCGGTGAGGATCTCAGGGCACTGAAGAGCAGGGAGAAGACATGAGCGAGAGCGATGCAGCAACGGGGAGAGGTGGCTGGGACCTGCTCCTTGGGTTGTGCTGCAGCCTCAGTTAAGTAGGTCCCAGAAGGAGGGGGGGTTGTGGGAGACGGTGGGCGGGGCTAGGTGGGTGGGAGGCGGGAAATAACAGGCGGCGTTCAGGAGTGGCAAAGGAAAAGCAAGGAGAAAGCAGTGAAAATGAAGGAAAAGCAAGGAGAAGGCAAGAGCGATGCAGGAGTGGGGGGGGTTGGGACCAGTGAATAGTGATTTCTGTCCTCGATTGTCTTCTCTGCCTTGTCTCGTCTCTCCTTGCGCTCCGTGCATACATCTGTCCGTAGACAGTGACCACGGGCTCTGTGACCACTGGCTCTGTAACCACTGGCTCTGTAACCACTGGCTCTGTAACCACTGGCTCTGTGACCACAGGCTCTGTAACCACCACCTCTGTGACCACTGGCTCTGTGACCACAGGCTCTATGACCACGGACTCTGTAACCACCACCTCTGTGACCACAGGCTCTATGACCACGGACTCTGTAACCACTGGCTCTGTAACCACTGGCTCTGTGACAACTGGCTCCGTGACCACAGGCTCTGTGACCACAGGCTCTGTGACCACGGGCTCTGTGACCACGGGCTCTGTAACCACTGGCTCTGTGACCACAGGCTCTGTAACCACCACCTCTGTGACCACTGGCTCTATGACCACGGCCTCTGTAACCACTGGCTCTGTAACCACTGGCTCCGTGACCACAGGCTCCGTGACTACCAGCTCTGTGACCACGGGCTCTGTGACCACGGGCTCTGTAACCATTGGCTCTGTGACCACAGGCTCTATGACCACGGGCTCTGTAACCACCACCTCTGTGACCACTGGCTCTGTGACCACAGGCTCTATGACCACGGGCTCTGTAACCACTGGCTCTGTAACCACTGGCTCCGTGACCACAGGCTCCGTGACTACCGGCTCTGTGACCACGGGCCCTATGACCACGGGCTCTGTAACCACTGGCTCTGTGACCACGGGCTCTATGACCACGGGCTCTGTAACCACCACCTCTGTGACCACTGGCTCTGTGACCACAGGCTCTATGACCACGGGCTCTATGACCACGGGCTCTGTGACCACTGGCTCTGTAACCACTGGCTCCGTGACCACGGGCTCTATGACCACGGGCTCTGTAACCACCACCTCTGTGACCACTGGCTCTGTAACCACAGGCTCTATGACCACAGGCTCTATGACCACGGGCTCTGTAACCACTGGCTCTGTGACAACTGGCTCCGTGACCACAGGCTCTGTGACTACCGGCTCTGTGACCACGGGCTCTGTGACCACGGGCTCTGTGACCACAGGCTCCGTGACCACTGGCTCCGTGACCACAGGCTCCGTGACTACCGGCTCTGTGACCACGGCCTCTGTGACCACGGGCTCTGTAACCACTGGCTTTGTAACCACTGGCTCTGTGACCACAGGCTCTATGACCACGGGCTCTGTAACCACCACCTCTGTGACCACAGGCTCTATGACCACGGACTCTGTAACCACTGGCTCTGTAACCACTGGCTCTGTGACAACTGGCTCCGTGACCACAGGCTCTGTGACCACAGGCTCTGTGACCACGGGCTCTGTGACCATGGGCTCTGTAACCACTGGCTCTGTGACCACAGGCTCTATGACCACAGGCTCTATGACCACGGGCTCTGTAACCACCACCTCTGTGACCACTGGCTCTATGACCACGGGCTCTGTAACCACTGGCTCTGTAACCACTGGCTCCGTGACCACAGGCTCCGTGACTACCAGCTCTGTGACCACGGGCTCTGTGACCACGGGCTCTGTAACCACTGGCTCTGTGACCACAGGCTCTATGACCACGGGCTCTGTAACCACCACCTCTGTGACCACTGGCTCTGTGACCACAGGCTCTATGACCACGGGCTCTGCGACCACTGGCTCTGTGACTACGGGCTCTGTGACTACGGGCTCTGGTGACTATGGGCTCCGTGACCACGGGCTCTGGTGACCACGGGCTCTGTAACCACTGGCTCTGTGACCACAGGCTCTATGACCACGGGCTCTGTAACCACCACCTCTGTGACCACCGGCCCTGTGACCACAGGCTCTATGACCACGGGCTCTGCAACCACTGGCTCTGTGACCACTGGCTCTGTGACCACGGGCTCTGTGACCACCGACTCTGGTGACCATGGGCTCTGTGACCACGGGCTCTGTGACCACGAGCTCTGGTGACCATGGGCTCTGTGACCACTGGCTCTGTGACCACGGACTCTGTGACTACCGGCTCTGTGACCACAGGCTCTGTAATCACTGGCTCTGTAACCACTGGCTCTGTGACCACGGGCTCTGGTGACCACGGGCTCTGTGACCACTGGCTCTGTGACTACGGGCTCTGGTGACTACGGGCTCTGGTGACTACGGGCTCCGTGACCACGGGCTCTGGTGACCACGGGCTCTGGTGACCACGGGCTCTGTGACCACTGGCTCTGGTGACCACGGGCTCTGGTGACCACGGGCTCTGGTGACCACGGGCTCTGTGACCACGGGCTCTGTGACCACGAGCTCTGGTGACCATGGGCTCTGTGACCACTGGCTCTGTGACCACGGGCTCTGTAACCAGGGGCTCTGTAACCACGGGCTCTGTAACCACGGGCTCTGTAACCACGGGCTCTGTGACCACTGGCTCCGTGACCACGGGCTCTGTGACCACGGGCTCTGTGACCACTAGCTCTGTGACCACGGGCTCCCTCCGTGGCCACTGGCTCTGTGACCACTGGCTCTGTGACCACTTGCTCTGTGACCACGGGCTCTGTGACCACGGGCTCCGCAGAGTAAGAGAAAAGAGTGAGGGCTGGAGATAGGTAATGGACAGAGTGGTGATGAGAACGGCAGAGTGAAAGATGTGAAGAATAGTGGTGGCTGGTGATCTTTGAAAGTGTTGGGACGTAATATTGGCCAGGAGTTCACCCCATATTTTTTTTTTAAATGCCTCACTCATACTCACTCCCTCAAACATTTACTCACTCTTCCCTCACTTATACTGTCACAGTCTCACTCATACTCGCTCCGAATCACTGTTACACACAAAAGTTCTAACGCTCACTGGTTCTCATTATTATTGACTGACACACTTACGCACACTCACGGATTCTGGGCCTTGGTGCAACTAAACATGCTGCACCATTGGTAGCTACACTCCTGGCTCATCTCCACTCACCGGCACAACCTCTAATCAATCACTGGTTCTAACACTCTCACACTCCCTGACTCACTCCCTGGCACAACCTCTAATCAATCACTTGTTCTAAAACTCTCGCAATCCCTGACTCACTCCCTCGCAGAACCTCTAATCAATCACTGGTTCTAACACTCTTGCACTCCCTGACTCACTCCCTCGCAGAACCTCTAATCAATCACTGGTTCTAACACTCTCGCACTCCCTGACTCACTCCCTCGCAGAACCTCTAATCAATCACTGGTTCTAACACTCTCGCACTCCCTGACTCACTCCCTGGCAGAACCTCTAATCAATCACTGGTTCTAACACTCTCGCACTCCCTGACTCACTCCCTTGCACTCAGTTTCACTTATGCACACTCTCTGTAAAGTCCTTGAAAATGCTCATGCAATGCACGGCTCCTCTTTGGGGCTCTGGCCTGGTCAGTTCTCTCCCTAACTACCCATGGGGATGGACAGTCTGACTGCCCTTACGCACGCGAAGGCCACTCTTGAAATCTTGAAAGTGGGGGCTCTGGTTTGGAACATTATAATTATCTCTAATGAGTCCAGTGGCTTCCCTTGGAGTCTGCATTTGTGAGTGCATTGGTGCAGGCAGTGCTTTAAATGGAAAAAAAAAAGTGCAGGTACTCATCATATTGAGCTTTGGTTGGGGGCGTGGCAAGGAGGTGGGGCTAGAGGCGGGGCTTGGGGCGGGCTACTGACAAACATTAAAAGACCTCAAGAATTTTCATTGCAGCAATCTGTTTCTGGATGGCACGAGGGTCCAGTTGCTGAAACTCGATGTCGCTCGATAATCGCACAGAGTCCTGTCCTGCTTGACGACTCCTGGCTGGGTCCTCAATCTGGCAGCAAACCTGCTTGTAGCTGCTCTCCTCTGCCCCTTGTCTGATGATGGCTTTTTCCGTCTGCTGTTCCTGTGCTGGCAAAGAAGAAAGTGAAAGCCAGCGAAAATTGCGCTTTTTAAAGGGCTTTCTTTTCTTCCCGCCACACAGCTACCTGGCGGGTGACGTCACACGCTGCTCTGCCGTGACTCGTCACCACCAATGTGAAATGGCCATCATGAGAGCATGCGCCGCATTGTAGAAATGTGGTGCATTCTCACATGATGACTATTTGTCCCTTTAAATGCGGGCCTGTTACAGTGAGTACCGGTACTCTCCTTTGTAACGGAGAAGTTCCGGTACTCTTGGGAGGAAAAAAAAAAGTGCCGGTACTCAGTACCGGTGAGTACCGGCCCATTTAAAGCACTGGGTGCAGGACAATTAACACTGTAAACTCTGCAGTGAGCACAGAGTTCAGGGCCCCAGTAGAGATATACTCAAACATGGGCAGCCTTACAAACACAAACTCTCCCATGCACAACCATCTCATGGAGCACCTACCTGTGATACATGTACTCCAGCGCCTCGTCGGCGGAAGGGAGCGCTATAAAAATACAATAGCAATTCAAAAGAGAAGTGCACGTGACAGAACCACGCTGACCTCCGACCCTGTGCGCGTGCACAGGGGACCAGCAGCTTCACACTACAGGTGCATGGTTCTGAAGTAAGGAAGGTGTAAGTTTACCCTCCCTCCTGCTGGGCTGAAAGTCTTTATTTATAAACCTAGAGGATCAGAGAGGAAGCTCACGAGACGCCCACAGGCAGATGCGGTGCAGAGGTCCTCTTTCCGAAGGGAAGTGTAATCAGTGTCTGTGGTCGAGAGATGGGGAGGAGGAGAGATAATGCAAAGGAAGAGAGAGGGAGCATCCAGAAGAAAGAGGAAGAGCTTGAGGAAAGAGAGTTAGAGCACTAGGAGTGAGCACAGAGAGCCATAAACAGAGCCACTGGAATGAAGGGATTCTGCCATGGCCCCAGTAGCCACATCATTATGGATTTGCCTGATTTGCTGCATAGTCTGCAGGTTTTAAGAAAAAGAATTGTTTCTACCTCAAAGGATAAAAAGTGACTAAAAACCCACAACGTGTTGCGTGAAGTTGAAGGCCCATCGCAAAGGTTGACTGATCACCTTTCAGTTGCTGTATTTGGGAGGTGAATTGGTTCTAGTTAGTAGGGGTGGGCGGAACGTTCATTCCTCCCATGGAAGTGGCAGAATTTGGGGACTCTGCGCTACTCTAGTAACACCGCGTTTGGGCCTAATTCCGCCAGCCGCCACATGGCAGAACATTTTTCCTGCAAAACTCCAGAAATTTGTTGAGTGTTGCCATCGCCTACTGTGAATTGTTAATACACGCGGTCGTGGTCAGGGGGCTGCCTCTCGAGTAGATTTACTGCCACTTGAATAGATTTTCTACCTAAGAAGCAACAAATTCAACTCGAATGGGTATAGGCACTTGCGGATGTCATCGGGCCAGTCACGCTGATCTTTCAGTGCTGCTCAAGCTATATTGCAGCACGAACAGCATGATATGCACATTTTCTGCCCATTATTTGAACTCAGCAGAATCTTGCACAGTGTTTACGTAACTCTGCAGAATTCTGCAAAGTGAAATTCCGCAAGCTTTACCCACACCTGCTGGTTAGTGGGCCTGGATGAAATTTGAATTATGCTAGTACAATTTCCAGACTGACACACTTATGCCACATCATGTTATTACATGCCATTTGAGGTAAAAATTGACTGCAAATGCACCATTGTGATAAAAAAAATACCCAGTGTTGCCAAAAACAGTGCTGCCAACCACATAATATCACTAACGTCATAGTGATTGTGAAATATTGAAGCATCACACAAAGAACAAGTGTATCAATTATATTCAGTATGGCAGTGGCTATGGTGTAGTATGTACCTGGTGGTGTATTTTGGAGCACACTGTCGTAAATATATTACTTAAGCGTAGTGTGGCAGGACACTGTCATTTACAGAGAGCACATTTTCCATTGAAATGGCCTCTAAATTTGCACAGTTATACAGTTTTACTGATAAAACAAAATATACCACAAACTATAATGTCTGAAAATTAGGTTTCAGTGACTATTCATCATTTGTGCATTGCCAAGTATAATCTCTGGATTTGTTTTAAATCTTATAAAAATCTTTGCTTCGATCATCAAATTTACAAAAAATGTGTTCCAATTGTGCTTTCCTAACTGCTGATATATTCTAAAATATTTGTACAGTTCATGTACAGGTATTTAAATATTGTTGTGTGACATCTTACAGCCTTTCCTTTGACACTCCCTGTGCCCCAGCAAGATTGTCACATAATTCGCTTTAAACGCAGGAATTTGTCAGAAGAGGAGTCATCTTCAAAGACTCCATCAGCGTCACCACCTCCACCGAAGACCCCCCCCTCGCCGCTGAACACCTGCATTTTCAGATTCGCACCGACCCAAGGACCACCCTCAGAGGATCCCTCGTCTACCGTCCTCCCGGACCTCGCGCCTCTTTCAGCGACGCCATCGCCGACTTCATCTCCCCGCACGCCCTCGCCTCACCGGACTACATACTCCTAGGCGACCTCAACTTCCATCTGGAACAAAACAACGACCCCAACACCACCACCCTGCTCGACAACCTCGCCAACCTCGGCCTCAAACAACTGGTGAACACCGCCACCCACATCGCCGGACACACGCTCGACCCTATCTTCTCCGCCAGCAAACACGTCTTCTTCAGCCACACCTCTGCCCTACACTGGACCGACCACAGCTGCGTCCACTTCACATTCCGACGCGAGACCTCCCACCTCCGCACTCAACCCATCCCTCGTCGACAGTGGAACAAGATCCCTGAAGAGCAACTCTTCTCCGCTCTCGCCGCCAACCAACCCACCCTCACCACCGACCCCAACGACGCAGCTCTCAACCTCACAAACTGGATCTCCAACTGCGCTGACAACCTTGCTCCCCTCAAACGCACGCATCGACAGATCAACACCAAAAAACCTCTCTGGTTCTCTGACACCCTCAAAGAATCAAAGAAAACTTGTCGTGCCCTTGAGAAGGCCTGGCGCAAGGACCACACCGCTGACAACATGACCGCCCTCAAGAACGCTACACGCGAACACCACCACCTGATCCGCACTGCCAAAAGGAACTTTTTCACCGACAGACTAGACAAAAACAGCCACAACAGCAGAGAACTCTTCAGCATCGTCAAAGAGTTCTCCAACCCCAGCGCCAGCGCCAACGCCGTCACGCCCTCACAGGATTTGTGTGAATCCCTCGCCACTTTCTTCCATCGCAAGATCAGCGACCTCCACGACAGCTTCGGACACCAGACCCAACCATACACCACTGAACCCGCTTCCCCGGACATCACCCTCAACAACTGGACCCACATCAACACGGAAGAAACCAAATCCATCATGAACTCTATCCACTCCGGCGCCCCTTCGGACCCCTGCCCGCACTTCATCTTTAACAAAGCCGACGACATCATCGCCCCGCACCTCCAGACCGTCATCAACTCTTCTTTTTCTTCTGCTACCTTCCCCGAATGCTGGAAGCACGCTGAAGTCAACGCCCTACTAAAGAAACCTACGGCTGACCCAAGCGACCTGAAAAACTTCCGCCCCATCTCTCTTCTACCTTTCCCAGCCAAGGTAATAGAAAAGACCGTCAACAAACAGCTGACCACCTTCCTGGAAGACAACAACCTGCTCGACCCTTCACAAACCGGATTCCGAACCAACCACAGCACGGAAACCGCCCTCATCTCAGTCACAGACGACATCAGAACCCTGATGGACAACGGTGAAACAGTCGCCCTCATTCTCCTCTACCTCTCGGCTGCCTTTGACACCGTCTGTCACCGCACCCTAATCACCCGCCTACGCTCCACCGGGATCCAAGGCCAGGCCCTGGACTGGATCGCCTCCTTCCTCGCTAACCGCTCCCAAAGAGTTTACCTCCCTCCGTTTCGCTCAGAACCCACCAAGATCATCTGCGGCGTACCTCAAGGCTCATCGCTCAGCCCGACACTCTTCAATGTCTACATGAGCCCCCTCGCCGACATCGTACGCAAGCACGACATCATCATCACCTCCTACGCCGACGACACCCAACTTGTACTCTCCCTCACCAAGGACCCCGCCAGCACCAAGACCAACCTACAAGAGGGTATGAAGGACGTCGCAGATTGGATGAGGCTCAGCCGCCTAAAGCTGAACTCTGAAAAAACGGAAGTCCTCATCCTCGGCAACACCCCGTCCGCCTGGGACGACTCCTGGTGGCCCACGGCCCTCGGCACCGCACCGACCCCCGCAGACCACGCCCGCAACCTCGGCTTCATCTTGGACCCTCTTCTCACCATGACCAAGCAAGTCAACGCCGTGTCCTCCGCCTGCTTCCTCACTCTCCGCATGCTCCGCAAGATCTTCCGCTGGATCCCCGCCGACACCAGAAAAACCGTGACCCACGCCCTTGTCACGAGTCGCCTGGACTACGGCAACACCCTCTACGCCGGGACCACCGCCAAACTCCAAAACCGCCTGCAACGCATCCAAAACGCCTCGGCCCGCCTCATCCTCGACGTACCCCGCAACAGCCCCATCTCCGCACACCTGAGACACCTGCATTGGCTCCCAGTCAGCAAAAGGATCACCTTCCGTCTTCTCACCCACGCACACAAAGCCCTCCACAACAAGGGACCGGAATACCTCAACAGACGCCTCAGCTTCTACGTCCCCACCCGCCCCCTCCGCTCCGCTGGCCTCGCACTTGCTGACGTCCCTCGCACCCGCCGCTCCACGGCGGGTGGGAGATCTTTCTCCTTCCTGGCGGCCAAGACCTGGAACTCCCTCCCCACCAGCCTCAGGACCACCCAGGACCACTCCGCTTTCCGGAGACTCCTAAAGACTTGGCTGTTCGAGCAGCGATAACCCCCCCTTTCCCCCCAAGCGCCTTGAGACCCGCACGGGTGAGTAGCGCGCTTTATAAATGTTAATGATTTGATTTGATTTGTTTTTGAAGCACAGAAATGTGGCAGCATTACCCAACATGTAAAGGCATCTTTAATGCTTATTAACCTTCTGAAATCCAGCATGGTTATTTTAGGGGTGCTGCAGTACCCCTACAGCCCTCACACCCATACTTCTAGTGCCTCTAAATTCATCATTAATGAACACGAACAATAGAATGTAAGAGGCTGTTTTTGCTGTGCTTTTGTTTTTGCAGTACTTTCAAGCACAGAATGACATTCTTTTATTTTGTCGAATTACACATAATTACATGAAACCAAATTACTCAAATTCCACACTGTCCTATTAATGAGTTGAAACCTTTGCCCAGACAGTGTTAGCCTGTGTAAAAACAACAGAACAGTGGAATAATACTATCACAAAATGTGCCCCATTATGCCACATAATTTGCCTTTTCTTGCAACGATTTCATCCACTCTGCTGCATAATTTGGTGTTCCTTTGCACCATAATTCCAGTGCCATTGCCTACAGGTAGGAGGATGAAATGTAGAGAGATTGGGGTACACAGTGGGGTGACACATGTTATGTCATGGGCCCTAGGCCCACATGCTGTCATAAAGAACAACACAGACACTACCTTTTAGGTTCATCAACTGGCCTCAAGCACGTGCACTCGGGCTTTTTTATTAGCAGGCACACCTGACCAGTGACGCCTGTATGGGGTGGGTACAATGTTCAGCCCTCAGGGAGTGGTTGTGTAGCAAAACACTAGACTGTGTCCAGCAGGACACTACATCCCTCCCAAATTTTATTAAAAAACAAAAAAACAAGTCCAACCTGTAAAAAAACAAAATAACTAAAACACCAACATCAGTCTCTCGGCCTTGAGAGTCAGACGCTGGATAACAGTGGTCAGGAGCAGCTGGGAGCGCCCGGACATCTGTGCACAAGTCCATGGTTTACCCAGCTACTGCTGGGCACGAACACTGCGTGGACGGAGTTCAGACTCGGTGACAGCCAGTTGGTTGGTTCAGATTCCACTCACGCACTGGGCATCAGTCCTGTGGGCACTCGTGGTGAGGCTGTTTGTGTGAACAGTTCAAGCTTGTTCAAACTTGGTGCATCAGGAGCGTTGGTGGAGTCCACTGCAAAGATACTTCATGAGACATCCTGACTTCATGACGGCCAATCCCTTTTAGACTAGGAAGGTGTCTGCGGTGATGTGAAGTCCTCCTCTGAAGCCCTGGCATGTCCTGTGGAGCAGCTTGCAGACCACCTCTTGTTTACAGATTCCTCTCTCAGGAAATTCCTTGAGGCCCTTTTGATGGGTCACCCTGGGACTGCACGGACTGTGCTGAGCTGCGTCTGGGCCATCTGCGGGCCGCTGCAGGTTCACTGACAGGAGCTGCGGCCAAATCACTCTCGCAACCACAAGGGTGGATGACATGCGGTCAAGGCGCTTACCAACAGGGCCCAAGTGCAGGTGGGCTCTCAGATAGTCTCTGGGCATTTGGTCTCACACGTAACCAGGAGTGCCTCATTGGTCTTTTGATATTTTGCAGAATTACGATTCCACTCTGATGTTATGATGCTCCTTTGTTGGATGAAGTGATGCACATGGCCAGTGTTTGCTGGTACGTGACCTGGACGACAGGTGTTAATGTTGCTGTAGTGACAGTGCCTGGAGGGACTTCAGTATGGCTAGCGCAGTCTTTCTTTTTCTTATGTGCAGATGCCAGCAGTGATGCCGGCCGGTGACCGGTGGCTAGACGGTTGCACTGTGAATCGTGGGGCCAGTACACGGTTCGTGCATGCAGGCAGCTTACGGTCAGTACTCCCATTGAGCTGTCTCCAGTGACGTCAGTGCACCCCGTGGCTGGCTTGTCTGTAGGTGAACTCTCCAGTTTTGGCACGAGTCCTCCATCTCGCCACTCTGGGATCTTTGGGTCCTGTGCGTCCGTGGTCACCAGGTCTTCCAGTGTGACAGGTCAGTCACATGATGTTCTCTCTTAGCTTCCAATCCTTTGTCATGGCATGACATCATACGACTCTCTCATCCTGTTTGCCATGATGCTGCGTCCAGCCACATGTCTTCCTTCTGCGCAAGCCTCTCGCAGGTGCAGTCGTGTCCGAGGACTAGATGAGTTCTCCATGGTGCAGTGGTGGAGGCTTGCCACTTAGGGTGTGCGACTCTCCTCTCGCCTGCTGTGAGTCACTGTCGAGTGCACCTTGAGGCGGTCTGAGGGAGGACACTCCTTGAACAGTCTCTGGCCCACTGCGAGGCAGCGATGGCGGGTCCCTCCTTTTCCGCTTCTCTTCGACTGAGGGGGTGGTGCTTGCGCCTCCGGGTAGTGCCGCTGCGCCGCTAGTCCTGCTTCGGTTCGTGCAGGGTTGGCTACTACATTTGACATTCTCTGCGGGCCAATGGTGGCCATCAGGTGCTGCGGTGGCCGACTGATAGGCCTCTCTCGTGCAACCATACAGTGTCACTTGGCACCCTGGCAGCATAACCATAGTGGTCTGCAGCATGAGTCTCTCTTGAGGGGTGCCGGGTGGGCTGCACCTTGTGCTCAGGGTGTCCTTTGCGGGGTCCTCCGTTGCATGGAGGTTAGGGAGCTGGTGCTCTTCTTTGTGGCTCGCTTGCTTGCTCTTGGGGCTGTGGTTTGCTCTCTGCACTGGGCATGTGCCCCTGCCCTCCCCCATTATGCAGGTATTGCCAAGGGTTGCTTTATTTGGTTTGATGTGCTGGGGTGGTGCTGTGATGCATGTGGATCTGGTGCCCTCCGGCTGCGTTTGCTAGTATTGCAGCGGGTTCTTCAGGGATGCGAGCACTGACTTCTGCTTTCAGGCCATCTTGTTGGCTCTGGCGCTCTGGGAACAGACGGCCCTGCTGGCCAGCAGTGCAAAGGCTCAGCTCCTCTTGTGAGTGCACGCAGCTCTCAGGGGGGCCCTTCTCAGGTTCATGACCACAGGATGAGGGGGCCCCGGCTGTGGGCAGCGGGCTGGTGCGGGCTGGTCTCGCTTCACTGCTCCGGGCTCTCAGGGGCTCCTCATGAGCACGGACTCTGGTTGCAGTGGTCTGGTTGGTAGTGCCATGAAGCGAGCACCTGCCAAGCGGAGCTGCGGTCACTTACCGAGGCCGCGGCAGCTGTGGGATGCTGTGGGATGCTGCGGGATGCTGCGGGACACCAGCGCCGGGGAGTCAGGTGCGGGGGGAATGTTTTCAGTGATGCTTGGCTGACTTCATCGCTGCCATACCTGGGCGCGCGTCCTCACCTGGTGCGCGCCAGTAGCGCTGCTCTCTGCTTCTCTGCGCTGCCCGCCTCACTCTCACATCACAGGGACACAGCAGCGCGTTGGAGACGGATGGTGTGCGTCCTCTCTTCTTTCTGGCAGTGTCGAGGGTCCCTGTCTGCTCAGGTGGGGCTGTGGCAGCAACACAGCCCCCGATCACCCCCTACATCATGGGAGGCCACCTCCTTCCTCATGGGAGGTCACCCCCTTCATCATGGGAGGTCACCCCCTTCATCATGGGAGGTCACCCCCTTCATAATTGGAGGTCACCCCCTTCATCATGGGAGGTCACCTCCTGAGGTCACCTCCTTCATCATGGGAGGTCACCTCCTTCATCGTGGGAGGTCGCCTCCTTCATCATGGGAGGTCACATCCTTCATCATGGGAGGTAACCCCCTTCATCATGGGAGGTCACCCCCCTCATCATGGGAGGTCACTTCCTTCATCATGGGAGGTCACCTCCTTCATCATGGGAGGTCACCCCCTTCATCATGGGAGGTCACCCCCCTCATCATGGGAGGTCACCTCCTTCCTCATGGGAGGTCACCCCCTTCATCATGGGAGGTCACCCCCCTCATCATGGGAGGTCACCTCCTTCATCGTGGGAGGTCACCTCCTTCATCGTGGGAGGTCGCCTCCTTCATCGTGGGAGGTCACATCCTTCATCATGGGAGGTCACATCCTTCATCATGGGAGGTCACCCCCTTCATCATGGGAGGTCACCCCCTTCATCTTAGGAGGTCACCTCCTTCATCATGGGAGGTCAGCCCCTGAAGTCACCCCCTTCATCATGGGAGGTCACCCCCTGAGGCCACCTCCTTCATCATGGGAGGTCACCCCCTTCATCATGGGAGGTCACCTCCTTCATCAGGTCACCCCCTTCGTCATGGGAGGTGTCACCCCTTCATCATCGGAGGTCACCCCCTTCATCATGGGAGGTGTCACCCCCTTCATCATGGGTCATCATGGGAGGTCACCCCCCTCATCGTTGGAGGTCACCTCCTTCATCATGTGAGGTCACCCCCTTCATCATGGCAGGTGTCACCCCCTTCATCATGGGAGGTCACCCCCTTCATCATGGGTCATCATGGGAGGTCACCCCCCTCATCATTGGAGGTCACCCCCTTCATCATGGGAGGTGTCACCCCCTTCATGGGAGGTCACCCCCTTCATCATGGGTCGTGACCCCCTTCATCATGGGTCATCATGGGAGGTCACCCCCCTCATCATTGGAGGTCACCTCCTTCATCATGTGAGGTCACCCCCTTCATCATGGGAGGTCACCTCCGTCATCATGGGAGGTCACCCCCTTCATCGTGGGAGGTCACCTCCTAGGTGGCAAAGCGTGGGTCGGACCCCTCGTCGCCAGTGTTGTGTCACGGGCCCAGGCACACATACTGTCATAGAGACGACACTGACACTTATTAGGTTCGTCAGCTGGCCTCGGGCACGTGCACTCGGGCTCTTTTGTTAGCAGGGTCACCTGACCGGCGGTGCCTCGGTGGGGTGGGTACAGGGTGCTGCCCTCAGGGGGTGGCTGTGTGGCAAACACCAGACTATGTCCAGTGGACACCACACCAGAGACAGCAAGGCACGGCAGAGAGAGGGGTCACAGCTGAAGATAGACGGAGGGAGAGGATGGGGTCACCAGGAAGGGCAGATATCTGTGGGGTAAGCTGGTAAAGGCAGTGAGATGAGGGGAGAAGAGAGGTGAGAACTGCAGACAGGTCAGGTGCAGAGACTAGTGAGGTAGAGAGAGGGCGCACCCGGGGAGAAGGGAGAAGCGAGACAAGAGGTGAAGGAGAAGCACACGGGTGCCGAAAGAGGGGGAGCTAGAGATTACGTCAGAGGTGGGAGACAGTAAGGTAGGAGGAGATGAGGCAGAGAGAGGTGAGACAGGGAGTGGTGAGAGGGGGAGTGAGAGGCAGGGAGTGGTGGGAGGGGGAGAGAGAGGCAGGGAGTGGTGAGAGGGGGAGAGAGGCAGGGAGTGGTAAGAGGGGAGAGAGAGAAGCAGGGAGTGGTGAGGGGGGAGAGAGGCAGGGAGTGGTGAGAGGGGGAGAGAGGCAGAGAGTGGTGGGAGGGGGAGAGAGAGGCAGGGAGTGGTGGGAGAGGGGGAGAGAGGCAGGGAGTGGTGAGAGGGGGAGAGAGGCAGGGAGTGGTGAGGGGGGAGAGAGGCAGGGAGTGGTGAGAGGGGTAGAGAGGCAGAGAGTGGTGGGAGGGGGAGAGAGAGGCAGGGAGTGGTGAGAGGGGGAGAGAGGCAGGGAGTGGTGAGGGGGGAGAGAGGCAGGGAGTGGTGAGAGGGGGAGAGAGGCAGAGAGTGGTGGGAGGGTGAGAGAGAGGCAGGGAGTGGTGAGAGGGGGAGAGAGAGGCAGGGAGTGGTGAGAGGGGGAGAGAGGCAGGGAGTGGTGAGAGGGGGAGAGAGGCAGGGAGTGGTGAGGGGGGAGAGAGGCAGGGAGTGGTGAGACGGGGAGAGAGGCAGAGAGTGGTGGGAGGGTGAGAGAGAGGCAGGGAGTGGTGAGAGGGGGAGAGAGAGCCAGGGAGTGGTGAGAGGGAAGAGAGGCTCAGATACAGAAAAAGACAGCTGTGAAAGACAGATCACTTTATCAGGGACCCTAGAACTTACTTGCGCGGGTGCTGAGCGCCACCCGCACTGCATTTATTGTAAGGTTCTCAGACACTTTGGCCCATATTTATACTCTGTTTACACTGAATTAGCATCTTTTTATTAATGCTAATTGAGCGCAAACTTAACTCAATACTAATATTTTGACCCTAGACCTGTCTAGCGCCAAAATGTTGGAGTTAAAGTCATTTTTTGGATGTGTGAAACCACCTTCAGTCAATGCAATGCAAGATTGGCGTTCCCGTCCAAACAATGACTCTAGCGCCTTAGTTATCTTCCAGTGCAAAAAAGGTGCACAGGGGGATAGGCGGGCCTAATAATGGTGCTAAGCGCCATTATTTAATACCTGGGTCAGGGCAGGCGTTAGGGGACCTGTGGGCCCATTTCCATGGTCAAACACCATGTATTGCCCACCCCAAGTCCCAGGAATACCCACACCAGAGGGACACCACAGGATGGGGGACCCCCATCCCAGGTAAGTAGGATAAGTATAGGTAAGTATTAAAACAAACATTTTAAGTGCTACTGGGGGCCCTAAAATGGCCCCTTCTACATGGCACTTGGTGCAATGGTCAGGCCCAGGGGACCCTTGCCCCTTGTGCTGGCCACTGGTGTGGTGGGCATGACTCCTGTTTTTTACAAGACAGGAGTCATGTGGTATGGATGTTGTTGCATCAGGAAATTATGCTAGGCTGGTTAGAGGCATTTTCTAGCCTCTAACCAGCCTAATGTCATTTTTTGGTGTAAAACCCCCTTTCCCAATACCGCCACCACTTTCCCAGACATTAGCCCACCCTTTGCGCAGGCTTGCAGGATTCCATAAATATGGCACCCAGGTGGCGCTCTGGAATGACGCAAGCCGGAGCTATACTATTTGACGCAAAACTGCGTTTGCGCAGTTTTACATCAAAAATTATAAATATTGGCCTTTATATTTGTCTGGTTGGGATCAGACCTGATTGAAAAAAATCCAGATAAATATAGTTACTTTTTACAGTCTCTGTATGGAGTCACTGTGTAGGAGCCTTGCACCACCTTGTGGCCAAGTCACAAACTGTAGCTTAGATACTTGAAAAATGCAATACCAGCCAGGAAGCATCTGAGGACACTCCATAGCTTGTGACTGAAGGGGTACAGCGCCTCATAGTACCCAGCGCTTAATTTGAACTAGTGTTTGTAGGTCGGTCCCATCCGTACCCATTTTTGGGTACCAGCAGTTTTTTGTCTCCAGAGACTTTGATGCAGAGGAAGAGAGAGAGACAAACACAGAAAGGGGAAAGATTGAGTAAGAGAAATACAGAAAAACTGTGATTAAAGGCGAAAGCAGGAACCTTCGACAGTGAGATAAAGGGGCAGGGAGTGTCTGTGGTTGATTAAAGCGGCTTGAGGTGGATTGAAGACTAGGCAGCTTGGTATTCAGCACCTTGACCTTCGATAGCGCAGGCCACGGGCTTCTGAGCAACACTTAGGGCCTGATTTAGATTTCGGAGGACGGGGTACTCTGTCAACGGTGACTGATAGCCCATCCACTGAAATCTAAACCCCATAGGGTATAACGGAATGTAGATTTAGAAGGATGGATACCCATCACCGTTGTGACAAAGTAACCCGTCCACCAATATCTACATCAGACCCCTATTCTTTTACAAATTAAGCACTGATTTATTAAGTGGCATGAAGTCAGCCACAACCGAAATTGTAATTGTATTTATATAGCGCTTACTACCCCTGACGAGGCGTCAAAGCTCTTTTCGACGACTAGCACGTTGCTCTGGAACCCAAGAGGAATTAGTGGTGGATTAGTATAGGGAAATATGAGTTCATTATTAGTATTATTATGAGTTAATTTGAGCCGCGGATTTGTGAGTTTGTTAGCTGGGTTCATGGAGTAATGGCGGGACAGAGGAGGGTAGAATCCAGAAGTGTTAATTAGGGGTTTATAGTAATCGGATGAGGCTTGGGGTGAGTAAAGGAGGGATGGAGGAGGGAAGAGTCTGTGGAAAGGGTTAGGGAGATCGTAGTAGCAGGAGCAGTTTTGGATGAGTCAAGGGTGAGATAAATGAGGGAGAGTAAAGTCGGGTTGTTTGGGCGATCACAGTAGTAAATTGAGGTGTGGGGAGAGCGAGGAGCGTGTGGGGTGAGCGAGGAGCGGTAGAGTAGGGAAGAGCTCAGGCAGGTTATTTTGGAGATGAAAGTAGTAGAATGGGCTTGGGATGAGTCAGACGGGGGATGGAGGATAGATTGATCGAGACATAGGGTGATGGGGAGAGAGCGTAAAGCTTACAAGAGAGTAAATTGATGTTATTTTTATTTATTATATATATATATTTACACACAAGCTTAAAGAGTATGTGTATAATTTATTATTATGAAACAGTAACTATGCATAGTTCTTAAAGAAATATACATATCTAGAATATACACATATTCAGATTAAAAATCTTTATCAACACCATCATCATATGCAGTCCATTGCTGTTTGAATATGTGGTTATGAAGGAAAGAGGCAACTCTTCAGTAGTCTTCTGAAGGCAAGATAGTCAACCATGGATCTTATATTTGGGGGTAATGAATTCCATAGTTTGGCTGCTTGAATGGAGAAGGATGTACCACCTATTGTCTTTTTCTTGTATGGTGGTGTTCTAAGGCGGGTGCCAAGCTTGAGCGGAGGTTTCTTTGTTGAATGTATTTGGTTATTTTGTTTCTGATGAAAAGCGGTCCTGTTCCATGTGTAGCTTTGTGGGTGATACAAAGGAACTTGAGGGTGCATCTTCTGGCAACGGGTAACCAGTGTAGTGCTCTCAAGGCAGGGGAGATGTGGGCTTTACATGTAATAGTCGCCTGGCAGCAGAATTCTGAATACATTGTAGTTTTTTCATAATAGAGATGATCCATGGTAGAGGCCATTGTCATAATCTAGTTTGGATAATACAAGTGAGATAGTAGCTTGCACCTTGTGTGGAAATCCGAGGTGCGGGAAGATGCGTCGTAGAGTCTTCAAGGTGATGAAGCTTGTGCGTGCTAATTTGTCTACTTGGGCATTCATAGTTAGCTTGGAATCCATGGTGATTCCAAGGCTTTTAACTCCATTGGATACTTGAGGAGGTGGTCCAAGATCGTCAGGCCAGGCGCACAGAGGGTCATAATTTTTCCAGTCGCCACATGTGAGTATTTCCATTTTGGAAGCATCACAGCTAATAACCAAAAGATATGTAACAAGAAGGGGTGCTCCGGTCTATGCATCTTTCATAGATTTCTCCACAGCCTTTGATAAGATTGACCGCTCCACCCTGTGGAAGAGGTTAGCCAAGCCTGGGGTTCAGGCTAATCTTCTGCATTTAAAAGCACTGCATACTTCAACCTGGTGCAAAGTTTTGATGGGTGGTGACCACGGCTTATTGGCAGAATTCCCTATTAAAAACAGTTTGAAGCAAGGCTGTTTATTGGCTCCTCTATTGTTCTTGCTATATATCCATGATCTTCCTGAAGCCTTATCTAAGAGTCATGGTTTTGCACACAGTATCGGGGGGTGCCCTCTGGTATGTCTACTTTATGCAGATGATATAGTAATTCTCAATTTGACCCCATAAGGTCTAAATAATCGTTTAGCGTCCCTTCTAGACTACGCCGATTAACATTCTTTGAAGATCAATTCTTCTAAATTCCAAGTACTTTGTTTTTTGGGTAAAAAAAGTTTACAAGAAGGTTAATTATTTGTGGCACTAGGGAGCACAGAAATTAGAGCGAGTTAAATCTTACGGTTTTTGGGGGGAAATCATGTCTAGCTCCCTCAGTGATTCAGAACATATTTCAAATAATGTAGGGACGGCTCTATCCCAAGCATGTGGGCTAGTGCCTTCTACAAGGCAATAGGTGGGCGGCATTTCTGTCGTCTTGTGGCAGTCTTTCAAGCCAAGATTCCTGCTTCATTGTTATATGCAGTAGAACTGACAGATATAGCAGCCTGGGGTTTCCTGGATAAAACCGATGTGCAAATTTCAAGTCTGACCTCTTGTAACACCTTAGCACCAATTGCTGCCCTATGGTTTGAATTTGAGATTAAGAACTCCTTTGTACAGGGTCCGGATGGGGTTATCAGATGGGCCCACTGTTTGACCCACAGTGGGGAATCTTTATCAAGGCATCTTATGTATAAAGAGGTTTTATAACGATGAGAGCGAAATCACTGTTTTTTAGAAACCTGAAATCTGCTTTAAAGTACCTGGAGTTGGGCTTAAGTGTAATATATTCTTTATCACCCGCACAGTTGGGAATGTGTTTAAAACAGGTTTCCACAAGCAAAAGTTATCAGTTGGACTTAAATCTATGCAATCAAAAGAGAAGATATGAAGTGTTGATCAACTCTGCTGAGATTAAAAAAGCGCCACCTTATTTAGGGTGGGACTTGCCTCACGGGGTGAGGCGTCTTTTTTTACTATTAAGATTAGATATTCTTCTATTAAAGATTTTTACCTCATAATTGTACAGCACCACAAATGTGTGCGGCTTTTGTCAATTAGATATTCAAGATGTAAAACATGTTTTACTTGTTTGTCCAGCAGATCTGCTGCTACTCTGTAAAAAATGGCTAAAACAACTCTTTCTGAAATGTAATGCAAAAACATCAGGGGAGGTGATTCATTTAGCAAATAACCTCCCTAATGGAATGTTCAGCTATCTGATTTTTAACTTTTTTAAAGCCTTTTTAAAACATTTATATTAATTTATTTAAATGATCTATTGTAGCATTTTTAAATTGTATTACGCATGTAAATATTTCATGAAATTTGATGCTTTTGTATATTTTATGTTTAAATTTATAAGGTGGACCTCTTCAGAGTTCCAAATCATTAAATAAACTTGAACCTGATAACAAATGGTCCTTTCTCTTGAGCTGCTGACTATGCAACTATTATCAGTTGTAGTTTTCTTACACATCAGATGTAACGGGCTGCAATAGGTCCGATGCTATAAAGAAGAATTCCTTAAGACCAGTGTTAACTTTTCAAAAGATGTTCTTTATTGATCTATACAGCATTCATTGGTATGATTGATAGTGAAAATGTGGCAACAGGGTTTCTTTTTAATAGATCTCTGAGGACCACAGAGATGCAAAGTCTTTCTTTTTATTACCAGGAGCTTTCCTCATCAAGTGTATCTTGCATCCTTCTAACAGAAGATCAGGATTTTACCAGTCAAGGATTGGAATCATGACATGATACATCACTTTGTTGGCAGTGCCTTTTGTGGGTGATTGAGGCAAGTCACAGCAACTTGAAAATGTTATCTCAGAAATAGAAACCAAACAAACATCAAAATATCCATCTCAGACCATCTATGCACTTCCCAGGAGCACAGTGAAAATGGGGCAACATAGCTGAATTGATTTTTGTAAGAATCCTAGTAAAGGTCTAGCACGCTTTATTTTTTTGTGCCACAACCATCAGTAACATCTATTTATAATGTCTCTTCTGCAAATATGTGCGTAGTTTCATGACCAACGTCCCGTCATTGAATGGCACGAGTGAGTTCTAATTATCTCTATCAAGTGCACGTAGAGTTTCAAACTCTATGACCAAAATCTAGGGACGGCTTGGGAAAGCAGTGTCTCCATGACCTAGTCACACTTCTTACCGACATCGGTTACCCCATTGTACCCGATGCCAATACGTCCAATGGCGTGTCAATCTTGTGTACCATCCTTTTGATTGGATGACTTCTATCCTTTCACTCCTTTGACTCTTACGGTCTGGGAACTACTTTTTCCCCTACTCTCAGTGATCCACGGAAGAGCCTGTGTACTCTTGCTCCCGCCACCACGTGCTACTTATGCCCTCAAATACGAGTGCCAACTCAGCACGCTCCGTTTTGCCTGCCCTGCACCAGCTTGCTTATTGCTTTTCACACCCCTCTCGGTCCAAGGCTCAGCTTTATTTTTACATCTCTTTTCAAGCTCCCAAATTCCACTACTGCTCTGTAGTCTCTCCTCACTCTACTCAGAGCACCCTGGTGTCTCATGCCCTCCTTCTACGCTCCTCCACTTCTGTCATCTTTTCTAATAATTTTTATTTCTTCTTTGGGGGCCTGGCAGCTGCAAATAATTACCATACCACTCCTCTCTCTTAAATGCACTTCAATTAATGTTTTTCTCTTAATTTACCACTTCAAGATCAGGCATCCTAGAATGGTAATTTAAAAGTTATGTGATGTTATGTTACATACATCATGAATGTAACATACACATGTTACAGCGTCATGTTATATGCTTGTGCATGTGTGATGGTGCAAGCATGTGTATGTGTCATCACGGTATGGCAGGTTTTCTTTACGATACGGCTTCACATCTGCAAATATTTTTTATTTTTGCTGTTGTCGAACAGCATTGGGAGAAATCATTGGTAATACCATTGAAATACGATACCTAGTGTATTTGCCAATGCTTGCTGTGACATGCATTGTTTACCTCACATTGGACTTCCAACTGGCAAATACTCGATATTCTATGATATCCAGTGGTAGAGCTTGTGCTGTAAAAGATTGAGGAATGCAACCAAAGTGTTCCTCCCACACCCATAGTCCAGGGTGGCCTCTTTCCCCACCAGTAATACAGGTCTACGAAGTGACTGGAGGTTGGTGGTGGCCAATATAGTCACTGGCGCAGGTCTTCGTATCTGAACCCCTGTGAGGGAGAGAACTTGTTTTCTTTCTCCAGTGTTAAATGCAAGTAGTCTTGGATAGCTGGGGCTCTTTCCGTACGCGATCATTGAATGTTGCGTGTGGAGTGTCATCAACCAGCCATGTGCGAGGCTGGGAAACAATATGCGAGAGGGTGGTGTTTGGGTGTCTGCCCAAAACGGCTGGTTCCACTCCAGGTTGTCTCCAGGATCTACAGACAACAAAATCTGAAAGTACTTTGTTCTGTGGATCTCCACCCAAAACTGTAACTGGTGGTAGGCCTGTGAGGGAATCACCATTTCTGCTCAGATAAGCAGGTTTCCCTCCACCTCACCGAAGCCTAACTTACTACATTTTCTTCTATTGTACCGAGATTGCCTAGCAACTAAGAAAACTTAGCTTAGACTATGTGCTAGAATCTCATAGCATCTTCTGACAGGCTTCACTTCTGCTAGTCAGCCTGCAAAGCCTGGGAAAGGGGCAAGCACCAAGATACACTTCCTCTAAGTTAGGGGAAGATTTCTAATTTAGAAAAGACTGTATTTAGTTGTTCTTCAGCAGCATCGGTTTGGAGCCTCTCAGCTCCCATCCACGCCTCAAAATAATCCGGTCACTCTCTTTTTCCGGTCTTGTCTTCTATAGAATCTGCGAAAGTGTTTGTCAGCAATAATTTCATGACTATCTGTATATATGATGTATATTTATTTTCTTCTGCGGGGTGCTCCATTCCAATCTGCCTGCCACTGGCCAACTAGATTCTTTCTAATTTGAAGCGGATTGCCACAGAGCTTGAGTCTTTGGTCAAAAAGCCACTTGGTTAGAAACCTTGTCTTACTTTGAGTGCACAAAGAAATAAGCATAGGGAAAACCATCACATTTGATGCTTGCATTTGAGCACTGAAAAGACCAATAACGAATGCCTACTGCAGTATAAAACAAATAGAAACATGATTGCTTGGTGTATACGATGCATGGATGAGAAAAAATAAATAAATGTGTATTATTAATTTGTAAAATGACCCCTCATGCATTACAACAGAGGTAAACAATTAGGTAAAACACTAATAAAAAGAGGGTGTGACTAAAATACTTCATTTTGACTAATCCAAGATGTGACTGACAATCTCTCAAGCAAATTGCTGAAGGTTCGTGAGCCAAAGAAGCCAAAGGCTGAAGGAGATGGAACCAAAGCGTCTTAGAGTATGTACAGAATACAATATGTTTGCCATGAACGGTACAATGGCCATTAGAAGTCAAACCTTAAAAGTGATCGGTGGGATGCTTGGTTTTACCTCCACTAAATTATTCTAGACCACAAGTCAGTCCAAATTTATGTTTAGCACTGTCTTTACAAAATGGGGAACAACCAAACACAAATCTGTCCTAACCCGACCATAAAAGCAATTGTCAAGATCAAACTGCTGGACACATCCCCTCTGTAGAGCAACACAAATAAGACTTGATATGTTTCAGCAAGCTAGGAAACCCACGAAAGGGAACATCTGCCACACTTGGGGGTAACTCAGATGGTGAGCTGAAGCAGGGAACCCGGTTACCAGACAGGAAGAGGAACTGCCACACGAAGACGCTGAGCCCTAGACGGCGAGCTGAAGCAGGGAACCCAGCGACCAGATGGGAAGAGGAACCGCCACACGAAGACGCTGAGCCCTAGACAGTGAGCTGAACCGCCACACGAAGACGCTGAGCCCTAGACAGTGAGCTGAAGCAGGGAACCCAGCGACCAGATGGGAAGAGGAACCGTCACACGAAGACGCTGAGCCCTAGACAGTGAGCTGAAGCAGGGAACCCAGCAACCAGACGGGAAGAGGAACCGCCACACGAAGACGCTGAGCCCTAGACGGTGAGCTGAAGCAGGGGACCCGGTGACCAGACGGGAAGAGGAACCGCCACACGAAGACGCTGAGCCCTAGACGGCGAGCTGAAGCAGGGAACCCAGCAACCAGACGGAAAGAGGAACCGCCACACGAAGACGCTGAGCCCTAGACAGTGAGCTGAAGCAGGGAACCCGGAGAACAGACGGAAAGAGGAACCACCACACGAAGATGCTGAGCTCTAGATGGTGAACGGAAGCAGGGAACCCGGTGACCAGACGGGAAGAGAAACCGCTGCACGAAGATACTGAGCCCTAGATGGTGAACGGAAGCAGGGAACCCGGCCACCAGATGGGAAGAGGAACCGCCACACGAAGACGCTGAGCCCTAGACGGTGAGCTGAAGCAGGGGACCCGGTGACCAGACGGGAAGAGGAACCGCCACACGAAGACGCTGAGCCCTAGACAGTGAGCTGAAGCAGGGAACCCAGCAACCAGACGGAAAGAGGAACCACCACACGAAGATGCTGAGCTCTAGATGGTGAGCTGAAGCAGGGAACCCGGTGACTAGACGGGAAGAGGAACCGCCACACGAAGACGCTGAGCCCTAGACAGTGAGCTGAAGCAGGGAACCCAGCAACCAGACGGGAAGAGGAACCGCCACACGAAGACGCTGAGCCCTAGACGGTGAGCTGAAGCAGGGAGCCCGGTGACCAGACGGGAAGAGGAACCGCCACACGAAGACGCTGAGCCCTAGACAGTGAGCTGAAGCAGGGAACCCGGAGAACAGACGGAAAGAGGAACCACCACACGAAGATGCTGAGCTCTAGATGGTGAACGGAAGCAGGGAACCCGGTGACCAGACGGGAAGAGAAACCGCTGCACGAAGATACTGAGCCCTAGATGGTGAACGGAAGCAGGGAACCCGGTGACCAGACGGAAAGAGGAACCGCCACACGAAGATGCTGAGCCCTAGACAGTGAGCTGAAGCAGGGAACCCGGCCACCAGATGGGAAGAGGAACCGCCACACGAAGACGCTGAGCCCTAGACGGTGAGCTGAAGCAGGGGACCCGGTGACCAGACGGGAAGAGGAACCGCCACACGAAGACGCTGAGCCCTAGACAGTGAGCTGAAGCAGGGAACCCAGCAACCAGACGGAAAGAGGAACCACCACACGAAGATGCTGAGCTCTAGATGGTGAGCTGAAGCAGGGAACCCGGTGACCAGACGGGAAGAGGAACCGCCACACGAAGACGCTGAGCCCTAGACAGTGAGCTGAAGCAGGGAACCCAGCAACCAGACGGGAAGAGGAACCACCACACGAAGACGCTGAGCCCTAGACGGTGAGCTGAAGCAGGGAGCCCGGTGACCAGACGGGAAGAGGAACCGCCACACGAAGACGCTGAGCCCTAGACAGTGAGCTGAACCGCCACACGAAGACGCTGAGCCCTAGACAGTGAGCTGAACCGCCACACGAAGACGCTGAGCCCTAGACAGTGAGCTGAAGCAGGGAACCCAGCAACCAGACGGCAAGAGGAACCGCCACACGAAGACGCTGAGCCCTAGACAGTGAGCTGAAGCAGGGAACCCGGCCACCAGATGGGAAGAGGAACCGCCACACGAAGACGCTGAGCCCTAGACGGTGAGCTGAAGCAGGGGACCCGGTGACCAGACGGGAAGAGGAACCGCCACACGAAGACGCTGAGCCCTAGACAGTGAGCTGAAGCAGGGAACCCAGCAACCAGACTGAAAGAGGAACCACCACACGAAGATGCTGAGCTCTAGATGGTGAGCTGAAGCAGGGAACCCGGTGACCAGACGGGAAGAGGAACCGCCACACGAAGACGCTGAGCCCTAGACAGTGAGCTGAAGCAGGGAACCCAGCAACCAGACGGGAAGAGGAACCGCCACACGAAGACGCTGAGCCCTAGACGGTGAGCTGAAGCAGGGAGCCCGGTGACCAGACGGGAAGAGGAACCGCCACACGAAGACGCTGAGCCCTAGACAGTGAGCTGAACCGCCACACGAATACGCTGAGCCCTAGACAGTGAGCTGAACCGCCACACGAAGACGCTGAGCCCTAGACAGTGAGCTGAAGCAGGGAACCCGGCCACCAGACGGAAAGAGGAACCGCCACACGAAGACGCTGAGCCCTAGATGAACGGAAGCAGGGAACCCGGCCACCAGATGGGAAGAGGGACCGCTGCACGGAGACGCTGAGCCCTAGACAGTGAGCTGAAGCAGGGAACCCAGCAACCAGACTGAAAGAGGAACCGCCACACGAAGACGCTGAGCCCTAGACAGTGAGCTGAAGCAGGGAACCCAGCAACCAGACGGCAAGAGGAACCGCCACACGAAGACGCTGAGCCCTAGACAGTGAGCTGAAGCAGGGAACCCAGCGACCAGATGGGAAGAGGAACCGCCACACGAAGACGCTGAGCCCTAGACAGTGAGCTGAAGCAGGGAACCCAGCAACCAGACGGGAAGAGGAACCGCCACACGAAGACGCTGAGCCCTAGACGGTGAGCTGAAGCAGGGGACCCGGTGACCAGACGGGAAGAGGAACCGCCACACGAAGACGCTGAGCCCTAGACGGCGAGCTGAAGCAGGGAACCCAGCAACCAGACGGAAAGAGGAACCGCCACACGAAGACGCTGAGCCCTAGACAGTGAGCTGAAGCAGGGAACCCGGAGACCAGACGGAAAGAGGAACCACCACACGAAGATGCTGAGCTCTAGATGGTGAACGGAAGCAGGGAACCCGGTGACCAGACGGGAAGAGAAACCGCTGCACGAAGATACTGAGCCCTAGATGGTGACCTGAAGCAGGAACCCAGTGACCAGACGGGAAGAGGAACCGCCACACGAAGATGCTGAGCCCTAGACAGTGAGCTGAAGCAGGGAACCCGGCCACCAGATGGGAAGAGGAACCGCCACACGAAGACGCTGAGCCCTAGACGGTGAGCTGAAGCAGGGGACCCGGTGACCAGACGGGAAGAGGAACCGCCACACGAAGACGCTGAGCCCTAGACAGTGAGCTGAAGCAGGGAACCCGGCCACCAGATGGGAAGAGGAACCGCCACACGAAGACGCTGAGCCCTAGACGGTGAGCTGAAGCAGGGGACCCGGTGACCAGACGGGAAGAGGAACCGCCACACGAAGACGCTGAGCCCTAGACAGTGAGCTGAAGCAGGGAACCCAGCAACCAGACGGAAAGAGGAACCACCACACGAAGATGCTGAGCTCTAGATGGTGAGCTGAAGCAGGGAACCCGGTGACCAGACGGGAAGAGGAACCGCCACACGAAGACGCTGAGCCCTAGACAGTGAGCTGAAGCAGGGAACCCAGCAACCAGACGGGAAGAGGAACCGCCACACGAAGACGCTGAGCCCTAGACGGTGAGCTGAAGCAGGGAGCCCGGTGACCAGACGGGAAGAGGAACCGCCACACGAAGACGCTGAGCCCTAGACAGTGAGCTGAACCGCCACACGAAGACGCTGAGCCCTAGACAGTGAGCTGAACCGCCACACGAAGACGCTGAGCCCTAGACAGTGAGCTGAAGCAGGGAACCCGGCCACCAGACGGAAAGAGGAACCGCCACACGAAGACGCTGAGCCCTAGATGAACGGAAGCAGGGAACCCGGCCACCAGATGGGAAGAGGGACCGCTGCACGGAGACGCTGAGCCCTAGACAGTGAGCTGAAGCAGGGAACCCAGCAACCAGACTGAAAGAGGAACCGCCACACGAAGACGCTGAGCCCTAGACAGTGAGCTGAAGCAGGGAACCCAGCAACCAGACGGCAAGAGGAACCGCCACACGAAGACGCTGAGCCCTAGACAGTGAGCTGAAGCAGGGAACCCAGCGACCAGATGGGAAGAGGAACCGCCACACGAAGACGCTGAGCCCTAGACAGTGAGCTGAAGCAGGGAACCCAGCAACCAGACGGGAAGAGGAACCGCCACACGAAGACGCTGAGCCCTAGACGGTGAGCTGAAGCAGGGGACCCGGTGACCAGACGGGAAGAGGAACCGCCACACGAAGACGCTGAGCCCTAGACAGTGAGCTGAAGCAGGGAACCCGGCCACCAGATGGGACGAGGAACCGCCACACGAAGACGCTGAGCCCTAGACGGTGAGCTGAAGCAGGGGACCCGGTGACCAGACGGGAAGAGGAACCGCCACACGAAGACGCTGAGCCCTAGACAGTGAGCTGAAGCAGGGAACCCAGCAACCAGACGGAAAGAGGAACCGCCACACGAAGACGCTGAGCCCTATACAGTGAGCTGAACCGCCACACGAAGACGCTGAGCCCTAGACAGTGAGCTGAAGCAGGGAACCCAGCAACCAGACGGGAAGAGGAACCGCCACACGAAGATGCTGAGCTCTAGATGGTGAGCTGAAGCAGGGGACCCGGTGACCAGACGGGAAGAGGAACCGCCACACGAAGACGCTGAGCCCTAGACAGTGAGCTGAAGCAGGAACCCAGTGACCAGACGGGAAGAGGAACCGCCACACGAAGACGCTGAGCCCTAGACAGTGAGCTGAAGCAGGGAACCCAGCAACCAGACGGGAAGAGGAACCGCCACACGAAGACGCTGAGCCCTAGACAGTGAGCTGAAGCAGGGAACCCGGTGACCAGACGGGAAGAGGAACCGCCACACGAAGACGCTGAGCCCTAGACAGTGAGCTGAAGCAGGGAACCCAGCGACCAGATGGGAAGAGGAACCGCCACACGAAGACGCTGAGCCCTAGACAGTGAGCTGAAGCAGGGAACCCAGCGACCAGATGGGAAGAGGAACCGCCACACGAAGACGCTGAGCCCTAGACAGTGAGCTGAAGCAGGGAACCCAGCAACCAGACGAGAAGAGGAACCGCCACACGAAGATGCTGAGCCCTAGACGGTGAGCTGAAGCAGGGAGCCCGGTGACCAGACGGGAAGAGGAACCGCCACACGAAGACGCTGAGCCCTAGACAGTGAGCTGAACCGCCACACGAAGACGCTGAGCCCTAGACAGTGAGCTGAACCGCCACACGAAGACGCTGAGCCCTAGACAGTGAGCTGAAGCAGGGAACCCGGCCACCAGACGGAAAGAGGAACCGCCACACGAAGACGCTGAGCCCTAGATGAACGGAAGCAGGGAACCCGGCCACCAGATGGGAAGAGGGACCGCTGCACGGAGACGCTGAGCCCTAGACAGTAAGCTGAAGCAGGGAACCCAGCAACCAGACTGAAAGAGGAACCGCCACACGAAGACGCTGAGCCCTAGACAGTGAGCTGAAGCAGGGAACCCAGCAACCAGACGGCAAGAGGAACCGCCACACGAAGACGCTGAGCCCTAGATAGTGAGCTGAAGCAGGGAACCCAGCGACCAGATGGGAAGAGGAACCGCCACACGAAGACGCTGAGCCCTAGACAGTGAGCTGAAGCAGGGAACCCAGCAACCAGACGGGAAGAGGAACCGCCACACGAAGACGCTGAGCCCTAGACGGTGAGCTGAAGCAGGGGACCCGGTGACCAGACGGGAAGAGGAACCGCCACACGAAGACGCTGAGCCCTAGACAGTGAGCTGAAGCAGGGAACCCAGCGACCAGATGGGAAGAGGAACCGCCACACGAAGACGCTGAGCCCTAGACAGTGAGCTGAAGCAGGGAACCCAGCGACCAGATGGGAAGAGGAACCGCCACACGAAGACGCTGAGCCCTAGACAGTGAGCTGAAGCAGGGAACCCAGCAACCAGACGGGAAGAGGAACCGCCACACGAAGATGCTGAGCCCTAGACGGTGAGCTGAAGCAGGGAGCCCGGTGACCAGACGGGAAGAGGAACCGCCACACGAAGACGCTGAGCCCTAGACAGTGAGCTGAACCGCCACACGAAGACGCTGAGCCCTAGACAGTGAGCTGAACCGCCACACGAAGACGCTGAGCCCTAGACAGTGAGCTGAAGCAGGGAACCCGGCCACCAGACGGAAAGAGGAACCGCCACACGAAGACGCTGAGCCCTAGATGAACGGAAGCAGGGAACCCGGCCACCAGATGGGAAGAGGGACCGCTGCACGGAGACGCTGAGCCCTAGACAGTGAGCTGAAGCAGGGAACCCAGCAACCAGACTGAAAGAGGAACCGCCACACGAAGACGCTGAGCCCTAGACAGTGAGCTGAAGCAGGGAACCCAGCAACCAGACGGCAAGAGGAACCGCCACACGAAGACGCTGAGCCCTAGACAGTGAGCTGAAGCAGGGAACCCAGCGACCAGATGGGAAGAGGAACCGCCACACGAAGACGCTGAGCCCTAGACAGTGAGCTGAAGCAGGGAACCCAGCAACCAGACGGGAAGAGGAACCGCCACACGAAGACGCTGAGCCCTAGACGGTGAGCTGAAGCAGGGGACCCGGTGACCAGACGGGAAGAGGAACCGCCACACGAAGACGCTGAGCCCTAGACAGTGAGCTGAAGCAGGGAACCCGGCCACCAGATGGGAAGAGGAACCGCCACACGAAGACGCTGAGCCCTAGACGGTGAGCTGAAGCAGGGGACCCGGTGACCAGACGGGAAGAGGAAACGCCACACGAAGACGCTGAGTCCTAGACAGTGAGCTGAAGCAGGGAACCCAGCAACCAGACGGAAAGAGGAACCGCCACACGAAGACGCTGAGCCCTAGACAGTGAGCTGAACCGCCACACGAAGACGCTGAGCCCTAGACAGTGAGCTGAAGCAGGGAACCCAGCAACCAGACGGGAAGAGGAACCGCCACACGAAGATGCTGAGCTCTAGATGGTGAGCTGAAGCAGGGGACCCGGTGACCAGACGGGAAGAGGAACCGCCACACGAAGACGCTGAGCCCTAGACAGTGAGCTGAAGCAGGGAACCCGGCCACCAGACGGAAAGAGGAACCGCCACACGAAGACGCTGAGCCCTAGATGAACGGAAGCAGGGAACCCGGCCACCAGATGGGAAGAGGGACCGCTGCACGGAGACGCTGAGCCCTAGACAGTGAGCTGAAGCAGGGAACCCAGCAACCAGACGGAAAGAGGAACCGCCACACGAAGACGTTGAGCCCTAGACAGTGAGCTGAAGCAGGGAACCCAGCAACCAGACGGCAAGACGAACCGCCACACGAAGACGCTGAGCCCTAGACAGTGAGCTGAAGCAGGGAACCCAGCGACCAGATGGGAAGAGGAACCGCCACACGAAGACGCTGAGCCCTAGACAGTGAGCTGAAGCAGGGAACCCAGCAACCAGACGGGAAGAGGAACCGCCACACGAAGATGCTGAGCCCTAGACGGTGAGCTGAAGCAGGGGACCCGGTGACCAGACGGGAAGAGGAACCGCCACACGAAGACGCTGAGCCCTAGACAGTGAGCTGAAGCAGGGAACCCGGCCACCAGATGGGAAGAGGAACCGCCACACGAAGACGCTGAGCCCTAGACGGTGAGCTGAAGCAGGGGACCCGGTGACCAGACGGGAAGAGGAACCGCCACACGAAGACGCTGAGCCCTAGACAGTGAGCTGAAGCAGGGAACCCAGCAACCAGACGGAAAGAGGAACCGCCACACGAAGACGCTGAGCCCTAGACAGTGAGCTGAACCGCCACACGAAGACGCTGAGCCCTAGACAGTGAGCTGAAGCAGGGAACCCAGCAACCAGACGGGAAGAGGAACCGCCACACGAAGACGCTGAGCCCTAGACGGTGAGCTGAAGCAGGGGACCCGGTGACCAGACGGGAAGAGGAACTGCCACACGAAGACGCTGAGCCCTAGACAGTGAGCTGAAGCAGGGAACCCGGCCACCAGATGGGAAGAGGAACCGCCACATGAAGACGCTGAGCCCTAGACAGTGAACGGAAGCAGGGAACCCAGCAACCAGACGGAAAGAGGAACCGCCACACGAAGACGCTGAGCCCTAGACGGTGAGCTGAAGCAGGGAACCCAGCAACCAGACGGAAAGAGGAACCGCCACACGAAGACGCTGAGCCCTAGACAGCGAGCTGAAGCAGGGAACCCAGCAAGCAGACGGAAAGAGGAACCGCCACACGAAGACGCTGAGCCCTAGACAGTGAGCTGAACCGCCACACGAAGACGCTGAGCCCTAGACAGTGAGCTGAAGCAGGGAACCCGGCCACCAGACGGAAAGAGGAACCGCCACACGAAGACGCTGAGCCCTAGACGGTGAGCTGAAGCAGGGAACCCAGCAACCAGACGGAAAGAGGAACCGCCACACGAAGACGCTGAGCCCTAGACAGTGAGCTGAACCGCCACACGAAGACGCTGAGCCCTAGACAGTGAGCTGAAGCAGGGAACCCGGCCACCAGACGGAAAGAGGAACCACCACACGAAGACGCTGAGCCCTAGACAGTGAGCTGAAGCAGGGGACCCAGCAACCAGACGGGAAGAGGAACCGCCACACGAAGACGCTAAGCCCTAGACAGTGAGCTGAACCGCCACACGAAGACGCTGAGCCCTAGACAGTGAGCTGAAGCAGGGAACCCAGCAACCAGACGGAAAGAGGAACTGCCACACGAAGACGCTGAGCCCTAGACGGTGAGCTGAAGCAGGGAACCCAGCAACCAGACGGAAAGAGGAACCGCCACACGAAGACGCTGAGCCCTAGACGGTGAGCTGAAGCAGGGAACCCAGCGACCAGACGGGAAGAGGAACCGCCACACGAAGACGCTGAGCCCTAGACAGTGAGCTGAACCGCCACACGAAGACGCTGAGCCCTAGACAGTGAGCTGAAGCAGGGAACCCGGCCACCAGACGGAAAGAGGAACCGCCACACGAAGACGCTGAGCCCTAGACAGTGAGCTGAAGCAGGGGACCCAGCAACCAGACGGGAAGAGGAACCGCCACACGAAGACGCTGAGCCCTAGACAGTGAGCTGAACCGCCACACGAAGACGCTGAGCCCTAGACAGTGAGCTGAAGCAGGGAACCCGGAGACCAGACGGGAAGAGGAACCGCTGCACGGAGACGCTGAGCCCTAGACGGTGAGCTGAAGCAGGGGACCCGGTGACCAGACGGGAAGAGGAGACGGTAAGACCTAGGGAAGAAACGCAAAGAGAGGAGGATGGAGCCTGAACACAGGTAAATACGGGGGGAGCTGATGACGAGCAGTCATCATGGTGCAGCTCGTAGACTTGAAGGCTACGCACTCCAGCTTAAAGGGGCCCCCCACCAATATGCGTGTATTGCGCCTGACACGTACACTTCTCTCCTGCTTAAACTGTTCTCCTGTGTACACGGCTCTCCTTCGTATGCTGCTCTCCAATGTACAGTGCTCTACTGCGTACATTGTTCTCCTGCATACACTGCTCTCCTGTGTACACTGCACTCCTACATATACTGCTCTGCATCTTACACTGCTCTCCTATGTACACTGCTCTCCTCCCCACAGGAGGGTACACTCATGATTTCTGTGAAAAGAAAAGGTGTACACTAAGCCCATTTTTTGCCATGATTTTGAGGATAACCCTAAGCTTTGTGTAGTAGTATATTTTATTCTGTTTTCTCATATAAAGAACGAATTGTGCGTTAGTTATGGCTGTTTTCATCCTCAGAGTGTGTGTCTCTCCATTGCTGCTTGACTGACCCAAGATGGCCGCCATCAGAGGCCGCGTTTCAGTTTCAGATTCGCGCATCACATAGAGGGACGGGAGAGAATGAAAAGAGAAGACGGACACGATGACGGTTTGGAAGTTTGCGGCGCAGGCGCCACCTTGGAGAAGCTGCAGTTCGGGGCCGTTTCACGAGGCGCTACCCCGGGGAGGGCGAGCCGCGCACCGCAGTCAGTGATCTCAGTCTAGAACATTTAACAGATGAACAGTCACCTGCAGCCACAATTACTGTGTTAACGTTGCACTTTTTTTCTGTTCCCGCAGTAAATGAGGCGTATGGCTGTTTAGAAGTGTGAGCGGCCGCTGCGGTGTCGGGCGGCTCGGACTCGGCTCTTCTCGCCCCGGGGGCCTCCTCCCGCTCCCTCCTCTCGCTGACACCGCGAGGCTCCGCCTCTTCCGGTCCCCGCTTCCGGCCCCGCCCCTCCCTGAAGCCGTTGCTAGGGCCCCGCGAAGCGCGGAAACTTGAAGTTGGAAGCGGCGCTGGAGGACGGGGAGCCCGGGAGCGGAGGGGACGGAGCCGGGAGCGGAGCGGGGAGCCCGGGAGCGGAGTGACAGCAGCCCCCGGAAGAGGCGAGAAGGCCCCCCCGGATCACGGTTGCACCCCCAGACCAGGAGACCCCGGGACCGCTGCTGCAGACCGGGGGTGCTGCCCCCACCATGGCCTCCCTGCTGGTAGGTTCACCCCCCCCCCCCCCCCACCATGGAACCTGTGCCCCCCCCCTCACCCCTGGGACCTGTGCCCCCCCCCCCTCACCCCGGGGACCTGTGTCCCCCCCCCCCCCTCACCCCGGGGACCTGTGTCCCCCCCCCCCTCACCCCGGGGACCTGTGCCCCCCCCCCCCCTCACCCTGGGGACCTGTGCCCCCCCCCCCCCCCCTCACCCTGGGACCTGTGCCCCCCCCCCCCTCACCCTGGGACCTGTGCCCCCCCCCCCCCCACCATGGGACCTGTGCCCCCCCCCCTCACCCCTGGGACCTGTGCCCCCCCCCGCTCACCCTGGGGACCTGTGCCCCCCCCCCCTCACCATGGGACCTGTGCCCCCCCCTCACCCTGGGGACCTGTGCCGCCCCCCCCCCCCTCACCCTGGGGACCTGTGCCCCCCCCCCCCCCCTCACCATGGGACCTGTGCCCCCCCCCTCACCCTGGGGACCTGTGCCGCCCCCCCCCCCTCACCCTGGGGACCTGTGCCGCCCCCCCCCCCTCACCCTGGGGACCTGTGCCGCCCCCCCCCCCTCACCCTGGGGACCTGTGCCGCCTGCCGCCCCACCATGGAACCTGTGCCCCCCCCTTCACCCCGGGGACCTGTGCCCCCCCTCACCCCGGGGACCTGTGCCCCCCTCACCCTGGGACCTGTGCCCCCCCTCACCCTGGGACCTGTGCCCCCCCTCACCCTGGGACCTGTGCCCCCCCTCACCCCTGGGACCTGTGCGCCCCCCCCCCTCACCATGGGACCTGTGCCGCCCCCCCCCCTCACCCTGGGGACCTGTGCCGCCCCCCCCCCTCACCCCTGGGACCTGTGCGCCCCCCCCTCACCCCTGGGACCTGTGCGCCCCCCCCTCACCATGGGACCTGTGCCGCCCCCCCCCTCACCCTGGGGACCTGTGCCGCCCCCCCCCCTCACCCTGGGGACCTGTGCCGCCCCCCCCCCTCACCCTGGGGACCTGTGCCGCCCCCCCCCCTCACCCCGGGGACCTGTGCCCCCCCCCCCTCACCCCGGGGACCTGTGCCCCCCCCCCCTCACCCCGGGGACCTGTGCCCCCCCCCCCTCACCCCGGGGACCTGTGCCGCCCCCCCCCCTCACCCCGGGGACCTGTGCCGCCCCCCCCCCTCACCCCGGGGACCTGTGCCGCCCCCCCCCCTCACCCCGGGGACCTGTGCCGCCCCCCCCCCTCACCCCGGGGACCTGTGCCGCCCCCCCCCCCTCACCCCGGGGACCTGTGCCGCCCCCCCCCCCTCACCCCGGGGACCTGTGCCGCCCCCCCCCCCTCACCCCGGGGACCTGTGCCGCCCCCCCCCCCCCTCACCCCGGGGACCTGTGCCGCCCCCCCCCCCTCACCCTGGGGACCTGTGCCGCCCCCCCCCCCTCACCCTGGGGACCTGTGCCCCCCCTCACCCTGGGACCTGTGCCCCCCCTCACCCTGGGACCTGTGCCCCCCCCTCACCCCTGGGACCTGTGCGCCCCCCCCTCACCATGGGACCTGTGCGCCCCCCCCTCACCATGGGACCTGTGCCGCCCCCCCCCCTCACCCTGGGGACCTGTGCCGCCCCCCCCCCTCACCCTGGGGACCTGTGCCCCCCCCCCTCACCCCGGGGACCTGTGCCCCCCCCCCTCACCCCGGGGACCTGTGCCCCCCCCCCTCACCCCGGGGACCTGTGCCCCCCCCCCCTCACCCCGGGGACCTGTGCCGCCCCCCCCCCTCACCCCGGGGACCTGTGCCGCCCCCCCCCCTCACCCCGGGGACCTGTGCCGCCCCCCCCCCTCACCCCGGGGACCTGTGCCGCCCCCCCCCCTCACCCCGGGGACCTGTGCCGCCCCCCCCCCTCACCCCGGGGACCTGTGCCGCCCCCCCCCCCCCTCACCCCGGGGACCTGTGCCGCCCCCCCCCCCCCTCACCCCGGGGACCTGTGCCGCCCCCCCCCCCCTCACCCCGGGGACCTGTGCCGCCCCCCCCCCCTCACCCCGGGGACCTGTGCCGCCCCCCCCCCCTCACCCCGGGGACCTGTGCCGCCCCCCCCCCCTCACCCCGGGGACCTGTGCCGCCCCCCCCCCCTCACCCCGGGGACCTGTGCCGCCCCCCCCCCCTCACCCCGGGGACCTGTGCCGCCCCCCCCCCCTCACCCTGGGGTCGAGACTGACATTTGCTCAAAGGGTGGTTTGTGAGAACAAGTGAAGGAACGGCAGGAGGAGGTTCTGCGTGCTGTGCTGGGCTCTACTTGTTGAATTTTAGATATTTCTTTGTTCATGAAGTTATTTGTAAGGCTGCATGTCGCCTGGTGCCCACTAAGTTCAGAAAGGAAACCCTAAAGTCCGGGAGCACTAACAGAACATCATCAACCAGGTCACCAGCGGACTAAACTACTGGGGAGTCACTAAGAATGTGTTGCTTAGGGCTGCACCCTTCGATGGAGGGGCGTGGGCCTGTGAGTCTGCAAGTTCACAGAAAGTCTCTGAAAAGGAAGGTTATATAGTGTACTGAGCTGGACATTAATGTCGCTGCTCGAACTCACGAAGGAAGAGGCCTCTTGGTTTCCCACTAGGAGTGACTACAAACGATATTTCCATTACTTGCCTTAGATGCAGGAAGGTAGTCGCCCAAGAAGTTACTGTCTCAAGATCCAAATATGTCTACACAACCTACCGTGTTCAGCCTAACAACTTTTGTTTCCGGCCTTTCTTGCAGAGCTTACAATTCTGATGATCTGACCTCTTTTTACACTGGCTTCCGGTACACAGGAGGGTTCAGTCATAGGCCTCTATTGGCTTCCGGTGCACAGGGGGGTCAGTCATAGGCCTCTATTCGTCATAGGACACTGGTTTCTGGTGCACAAGGGGGGGGTCATTCACAGGCTTCTATTCGTCATAGGACACTGGTTTCTGGTGCACAAGGCGGGGGTCATTCACAGGCCTCTATTCGTCATAGGACACTGGCTTCCGGTACACAGGAGGGGTCAGTCATAGGCCTCTATTCGTCATAGGACACTGGCTTCCGGTACACAGGAGGGGTCAGTCATTGGCCTCTATTCGTCATAGGACACTGGCTTCCTGTACACAAGGGGGGGGGGGGGGTCATTCATTGGCCTCTATTCGTCATAGGACACTGGCTTCCGGTACACAGGGGGGTCATTCATTGGCCTCTATTCGTCATAGGACACTGGCTTCCGGTACACAAGGGGGGGGGTCATTCATTGGCCTCTATTCGTCATAGGACACTGGCTTCCGGTACACAGGGGGGTCAGTCATAGGCCTCTATTCGTCATAGGACACTGGTTTCTGGTGCACAAGGGGGGGGTCATTCACAGGCTTCTATTCGTCATAGGACACTGTTTTCTGGTGCACAAGGCGGGGGTCATTCACAGGCCTCTATTCGTCATAGGACACTGGCTTCCGGTACACAGGAGGGGTCAGTCATAGGCCTCTATTCGTCATAGGACACTGGCTTCCGGTACACAGGAGGGGTCAGTCATTGGCCTCTATTCGTCATAGGACACTGGCTTCCTGTACACAAGGGGGGGGGGGTCATTCATTGGCCTCTATTCGTCATAGGACACTGGCTTCCGGTACACAGGGGGGTCATTCATTGGCCTCTATTCGTCATAGGACACTGGCTTCCGGTACACAAGGGGGGGGGGTCATTCATTGGCCTCTATTCGTCATAGGACACTGGCTTCCGGTACACAGGGGGGGTCATTCATAGGCCTCTATTCGTCATAGGATACCGGCTTCCGGTACACAGGAGGGGTCAGTCATAGGCCTCTATTCGTCATAGGACACTGGCTTCCGGTACACAGGAGGGGTCAGTCATAGGCCTCTATTCGTCATAGGACACTGGTTTCTGGTGCACAAAGGGGGGGGTCATTCATAGGCCTCTATTCGTCATAGGACACTGGCTTCCGGTACACAGGGGTGTCATTCATTGACCTCTATCCGTCATAGGACACTGGCTTGCGGTACACAGGGGGGGTCATTCATAGGCCTCTATTCGTCATAGGACACTGGCCTCCGGTACACAAGGGGGGGGTCATTCATAGGCCTCTATTCGTCATAGGACACTGGCTTGCGGTACACAGGGGGGGTCATTCATAGGCCTCTATTCGTCATAGGATACCGGCTTCCGGTACACAGGAGGGGTCAGTCATAGGCCTCTATTCGTCATAGGACACTGGCTTCCGGTACACAGGAGGGGTCAGTCATAGGCCTCTATTCGTCATAGGACACTGGTTTCTGGTGCACAAGGGGGGGTCATTCATAGGCCTCTATTCGTCATAGGACACTGGTTTCCGGTACACAGGGGGGTCATTCATTGGCCTCTATCCGTCATAGGACACTGGCTTGCGGTACACAGGGGGGGTCATTCATAGGCCTCTATTCGTCATAGGACACTGGCCTCCGGTACACAAGGGGGGGGGGGTCATTCATAGGCCTCTATTCGTCATAGGACACTGGCTTCCGGTACACAAGGGGGGGGGTCATTCATAGGCCTCTATTCGTCATAGGACACTGGCTTCCGGTACACAGGGGGGGTCATTCATTGGCCTCTATTCATCATAGGACACTGGCTTCCGGTACACAGGAGGGGTCAGTCATAGGCCTCTATTCGTCATACGACACTGGCTTCCGGTGCACAGGGGGGTCATTCATTGGCCTCTATTCGTCATAGGACACTGGCCTCCGGTACACAAGGGGGGGGGGGGGGGGTCATTCATAGGCCTCTATTCGTCATAGGACACTGGCTTCCGGTACACAGGGGGGGTCATTCATTGGCCTCTATCTGTCATAGGACACTGGCTTCCGGTACACAAGGGGGTTCATTCATAGGCCTCTCTTCGTCATAGGACACTGGCTTCGGGTACACAGGGGGGGGTCATTCATTGGCCTCTATCCGTCATAGGACACTGGCTTGCGGTACACAGGGGGGGTCATTCATAGGCCTTTATTCGTCATAGGACACCGGCTTCTGGTACACGGGGGGGTCATTCATAGGCCTCTATTCATAGGATGTAACAAAATGTCTGTCCCATGCTTCCACACTTCCGGTCCCCTCCGCTCCCACGGGGCTGTGCTCTTCTCAGTCCGATCTACCAGCTGTCCCAGGGGGCACAGAACCAGGCCGGTGGCAGTTCTTGTTAGTATTGAGCTGTGAATCGTACTTTTGGATCCTTTCTATCTGTCTAATCATCCAAACCTTATGTAAATCAAGAAAAACATAACTATTTACTCCCTCTGTTCAAACCCCTCTCTGGTTATATTCCCCCCACCCCACCCCCCCAAGTGCCTAAATACTTTTTGAGGGTGCTGCAGTCTCTGTAAGCTGGTTTCATTCATTCACCTCCTGAAAGAGGAGGGAAGAAGCTCTCCTGTCTGGTAGACAGGCTTCTGCATGGACATTAAGAATGGATGAGTTTGTTAACAGAGGCACCAGACACAGAACTGGCAGTAAACTGAGGTTCGGTTGGGGAGGTGTGAGGTAGGCAACACCTGCATTCAGTGACTGGCTTCCTTGGGCCTGTGGAGGGCATTGGTCGGACCCTGTGACCCCCAGGTTCTTCTATATTACTTGCTGTTGGTGTGATGTGACTCACTTGGGTGGTTTATAAACTAGGTGAGACCTTGATGTACTGAGCTTACTGTATATCCATTCTGCTTCTATTTACAGGAAGACCCTTCATTGGAGCGACATTTTAAAGGCCATCGCGACACCGTCACTAGTGTGGATTTCAATCCCAACATGAAACAGCTGGGTAAAGTAGTCCATCTTTTATTGTAATTCTCTGTACTGTAGGAGGCTGGCTCACTGTCTGGTGTACACCTGTGATGTGGGCCCTGTAGGAGGCTGGCCCAGTGTCTGGTGTACACCTATGGTGTGGCACCCTATACTGAGTCAAGTCAACCCTTAGTGACAGAAATAGGTGTCCAGATAGCTGAAGCTCTCTAGGGGTAGCTGAGTCGAACAGCTGAAGCTTGTCCAGAAGGAATGTAAAGCACTTGCAATACCACAGCAGTCAGACAATAACTCACTCACGAGAAAGAACCACTCAAGTGTTGTAAAAATAAAGGATTCTTTTTTACAGCACTACTACTAGACTAGCATTGGTGTATCTGCACACAATATAAACACAAAATAACAAGCATAAAATATACAGGGCCCTGGGTGGGGGGGCAAACCATATACAAAGTAAGTGGAATGGGAAATAGTGAACCCAACCAAGGTGAGTATGGTAGTTAGCTAGGAACTGGGGAAAGATGAAAACACCAGAGTAAGTACAGCAGGCGTGCCCAGGTGCAGAGGGTTACTCACCCAGTCGTCCCATAGGCTAACACAGGGGAGTAGTGGTTGGAGTTTGTGTGTCTCAGGACCCTTCCCAGCGGACCTCGGGGAAGCCAGCAGACAAGTGGAAGGTTGGAGAGTGCCCACACCCCAGAAGACAGTAGTACCTAGATTAGGGGCCCCGGATGCAGAGGGGAGAAGGGACTCTCTGAAGTCAGTGGAAGCATCAGATTGTCTAGCTGCTGTCATGACCCGTGCACCAGGCCGATGGAACCCAGGGACGGATTCCGGACGTGGAGGACCTGAAAAGGAAGGGGACAGCATCCAGCACCATCTGAGGTGCCCAGGTGGTGCAGGTTGCAATGCCCACCCTCTCAGACATGAAGTTCCTGCAAGCCGGTGGAGGAAGAATTCCAGCTGCGGGGTCCATGGGCTGCAGAAGATCCTAGGAGTTGCCTACGAGCAGTCCTTTGATGGTCGCTAGATTGCAGGAGGGTTGGTGACCAGCGTGGTCACCAACAAGCACTGGCAAACGCAAGCAGGGAGACTCTACCCTAGAGGGAGTGTCAGGGCTGGCCCTCAGGACAGAGGAAGGCCAGGAGAAGCCATTGGAGCCCCCGCAGGTGATGGACACAGGGAGTCACAAGGGGGCCTCAACAGCACAACAAAACAGAAGTCCAACGTCAAAGGGGTTGATCTGGGAGTTGCAGAGTGCTGGAGACCAGGGCCTCTTGGCGCCTGAATATGATCCAGAGGAAGAGTAAACAAGCCTTTGCAAGAGCAACAGTCGCAGTGCACAGGGGTTCCAGTCCGGTGACAGGAGCATGGACCCACAGTCTCCACAGTTGGTTAGAAGACACACAGGACCCAGAGGAAACCACAGACCCACCACCTGTGATGCAGAGCCTTTCGATGTCCGTGGGACAGCAGACCCCACCAAGCGGTCAACATTGTTTTGAGGTGCCTGTGAATGCAGGGGAGGGACTCCTTCACTCCAAGGGAGATTCCTTCGTGCTTCCAGATGCAGTCTTTGAGACCATGAAGGATGCACAGCCTTGGATGTTTCAGAATTCTTGCAGGATCCAGAAAAGCAATGTTGCAATGACAACCTTCTCACCAGAAGCAGCCTTGTTCGGTTCCAGAGCAAACCAGCAGCGGTTGCAGAGGCCAGGAGCAGAAGATCTCTGGCAGAGAGTTCCTTGTAGAGTCATGCTCGACAAATCTGGGGAACCCACCCTCGGGGGAGCACTTAACCCTAAAAGTGGGTTGGTTACTCTCTGAAGTGACCCACCTATCAGTGGTGTCAGGGACATCCTCTACCTGCCCTAACCAGTCAGGAGCCTCTGCCCATCTAATTTCCAAGATGGCAGAATCAAGTGGCCACCTGCCAGAGCTCTGTGCACCTCCCAAAGGGAGGAGCTGGACACTGGGCTGGTCACTCCCCTGTCCTTTGTGCAGTTTCACCCCAGAGCGGGAACCAGGGGTTTCTGAACTGGTGCAAACTGGATTATGCAAGGAGGGCACGAAATGTGCTATTCAAAGCAGTTTGATGGCGCTCAGAGGCCACCCCACCCCACCCCAGCCCTTAAACACCTAATACACAGGGAGAGGTGGTCACACCCCTCCCCTGGAGGAAATCCTTTGTTCTGCCTGAGCCAGACTCCTCAGCATGAGGGTAGAACAGTGGGGTATGGGGTTGGCAGCAGCGTGGGCTGGCAGCCAGACCCAATAAGGCCGCATAGGCAGAACTAGGGGATCCTCTTAAGGAACCCCCAGAGTATAGGGGATCTTGCAACTAGCACTAGAATTGGTGTAGTTGCATGATTCCAGCATGTTTGATACCAAACATGCCTAGGCTCGGAGAAGCCATAATGTTGTTGGGCCACTGTGTCTACCAGTGTCCACTACATTCCTTAAGATGGCTTCCCCGCTCTTACAAAGCCCAGGTAGTGGAGTCTGGGGTTTGAAAGGGTACCCTGCTCATGCAAGGGTACCCTCACACCTGGGGACATGCACCCTGCCCTCAGGATGAAGGGCCCACCAGAGAGGTGACTTATAGTGTCTAAGTGCAGTGACCAGTATGAAAGGCAAGCCTTAAGGAATGCATGCACCGATTCACGCAGGCCTGCAGACACAGTTTGCAAAGGGCTCTCCTGGGGGGGCACAGTACATGCTGCAGTTCATGGAGGGGGGGAAACAATGCCCTGGGTACCTAAGTACCATATAGCAGGGACTTACATAGGCGCACAAAGATGCAGATTGTGGGTATAAAACCTTTACCAGCAACGAAACTTAGAGGCCAGAGCACAGCCGCAGGGTCCTGGTTAGCAGGATCCCAGTGAACGACAGTCTAAACACATTGACATCAGGCAAAAAGTGGGGGTAACAATGCTAGGAAGATTGTACTTTCCTACATGTACTTGCTGTATTGACAAACAGTAGCAGTGTGCTTTGAATAACGTTTTTATGTCAGCAGGAGCATCTCAAACATTTTGTGCTTTATGTAAAACAGTATGGTGTCCCAGTGCTTTGAGTAAAACCAGGTTACTAATGGGGATATGATAGTGAGGGAGCTGAAAACATGCAATGGAGCTGTACTTATTTTAGTCAGTAGTTTTGCTATTAGACATATGTTAGACAAATATTACAGAAGCACGTTTGCTATTTGAGGCACATAAAAATTTACTGCTTTACCCAGAACAACAACTTCCGGTCATATTTTGATGCCTGGTCACCCAGATGGCTGGTAAACACTTGTGCGAGGAGATCATCAAATCCTCTTCAATGACGGACCATACAGCAAATCTTGAATTTGACAAGATATTTTGTTTGTACTTGACTGCCTGTAGGTAGGCTAACTGGTAGTTATTTTAGATTTCTGTTGAAAAAATAAAAATGACAGTTGTTTATTTTCAGCGTTGTTATTGCCAGCTTTGACTTCAGGCCCAGTACTGGCTGTGTCTCCCACAGCACCTGTGGCCACAGTCTGGCAGCTGCTCTCTGCACATCTGTTTGCCTTTAAAGCGAAAAACATTCAGTAGAAGACCTAGTGCAGTTTGGGTTACAAATTAATACAGTTCTTACCCGATGTGTACTCTTGAATGATCTGCCAACCCTCCCCTGAAGTAAAGCAGTCTGTTACCCCACTGCAGACATGCCCTATATGTCACCAACAGCCTGCCTAGACTAACCCTTAAGAAACAAATGTGCCACTTTCACAGCCACCAGCATCAGAGCACTATGCACTTGTGTGGTCCCTGTTCCTGGACTTCACCATTGTGGAAGTCTTTACTGGTGAATGTGCATGGTGTGTTCTTGTATCTCCAGCCTTGCTCCCTTGTAGACTCCCTGTTGTCCTTGGGCATGAATGTGGAAGTCCTCACTGGTGATTGTGCATGGCATGCTATTGTATCTCTAGCCTTGCTTCCTTGGAGAACCCCTGTTGTCCCTGGACATGAATGTGGAAGTCCTCGCTGGTGAATGTGCATGGCATGTTCTTGTATCTCCAGCGTTGCTTCCCTGGAGAACCTGTGTGGTCCCTGTGAATGTGCATGGCATGTTACTGCATCTCCAGCCTTGCTTCCCAGGAGACCCCTTGTTGTCCCTGTACCTGGATATGAATGTGGAAGTCCTCACTGGTGAACGTGCACGGCATGTTCTTGCATCTCCAGCCTTGCTCCCTTGGAGACCCCCCTGTGGTCCCTGTACCTGGACATGAATGTGGAAGTCCTCACTGGTGAATGTGCATGGCATGTTCTTGCATCTCCAGCCTTGCTTCCCTGGAGACCCTGTGTGGTCCCTGTGAACGTGCATGGCATGTTCTTGCATCTCCAGCCTTGCTTCCCTGGAGACCCTGTGTGGTCCCTGTGAACGTGCATGGCATGTTCTTGCATCTCCAGCCTTGCTTCCCTGGAGACCCTGTGTGGTCCCTGTGAACGTGCATGGCATGTTCTTGCATCTCCAGCCTTGCTTCCCTGGAGACCCTGTGTGGTCCCTGTGAACGTGCATGGCATGTTCTTGTATCGCCAGCCTTGCTTCCCTTGAGACCCTGTGGTCCCTGTGAACGTGCACGGCGTGTTCTTACATCACCAGCCTTGCTCTCTTTGAGACCCCCTGTGGTCCCTGTATCTAAATATGAATGTGGGAGTCCTCACTGGTGAATGTGCATGGCATGTTCTTGTATCTCCAGCCTTGCTTCCCTGGAGACCCTGTGTACGTGCACGGCATGTTCTTGTGTCTCCAGATGTGCTTCCTTGGAGAGACCCCTTGTTGTCCCCGGACATGAATGTAGAAGTCCTTGCTGGTGAATGTGCATGGCATGTTCTTGTATCTCCAGCCTTGCTTCCCTAGAGACCCTATGTGGTCCCTGTGAATGTGCATGGCATGTTCTTGTATCACCAGCCTTGCTTCCCTGGAGACCCCCTGTGGTCCCTGTACCTGGATATGAATGTGGAAGTCCTCACTGGTGAATGTGCATGGCATGTTCTTGTGTCTCCAGACGTGCTTCCTTGGAGAGACCCCTTGTTGTCCCCAGACATGAATGTGGAAGTCCTCGCTGGTGAATGTGCATGGCATGGTCTTTCATCTCCAGCCTTGCTCCCTTGGAGACCCCCTGGGATCCCTGGACATGAATGTGGAGGTCCTCGCTGGTGAACGTGCATGTCATGTTCTTGTATCTCCCCCTTGCTTCCCTGGAGACCATGGGTGGTCCCTGTGAACGTGCATGGCATGCTCTTGTGTCTCCAGCCTTGCTTCCCTGGAGACCCTGTGGTCACTGAATGTGCATGGCATGTTCATGTATCTCCAGCCTTGCTTCCCTGGAGACCCTGTGGTCCATGTGAACGTGCATGGCATGTTCTTGTATCTCCAGCCTTGCTCCCTTGGAGATCCCCTGTGGTCCCTGTACCTGGACATAAATGTGGTGGTCCCCACTGGTGAATGTGCATGGCATGTTCTTGCATCTCCAGCCTTGCTCCTTTGGGGCCATCTACTTCCAGGAGGCTGTTGAAATCCTTGTTATTCCCAAGCTAAATTCTCTATCTAGGCGGGGGCAGGAGCTAGGGGCCTTTACGGTATTTGTAGGTTGTCCTTTCCCTCCACACAGATATTCACTTGGTTTCCCACATAGTCTTGTGTCTTTCCCCTGGAAAACCAACTTTACTATCGCACTTGGGAAACCTCCCTCTGTTGCACGACTTGACTCTTATTTATTGGAATTCGGGAGGAAAGATGTCCTTGTGGAGCGGTTTTAGAAGAGGGTATTTATCAATTAGAAAATGTCTTCTCCAGGAGATGTAGCCTTTGGGGTCCTTGATTCTGAAAGTTTTACTAGCACTGATATCCAGGTGGGCAGTGCAGCGTAAGGAGCCATTTATGAGTTATTGCCGCCTCAGCTTCTCCGTCCTGCCCTTAGGCGTGCCAACCCAAGAAGTGCGTACAGCTTTCACCTTCTGGTCCTATGTGGAGCAGCTGCCTGAATTATCAGCATCTTCGGACGAGAAAGCTAGTGCCAAGTCCCTGTTCTTGCTCCTGTTGTGGGCACTTACTGGGGCTAAACTTCTCCATTGGTTTGGTGATGCTCCATTCACTATCAGGACCGGACATTGTAATTGGATGTGAATTCAGTGTTTAAATAGTTTGAGCAGAGAGACTGGGAGGTGGGTGGGGAAAGGGAATTGTGGGGGATTCTCTCTCTCTGAATAAAACTGTTTGAGAAGGCAGCTCCCAGGCCCAGTGCATCCTAAGGCTGCTGAGATCAGAAGCCAGCAAGACTCTTTGGATTCAAGCAAGGGGCCTTTGTAGGTGTTTCTCAGGTAGCTCACTCTCTGGTGTCCCACCCAGGGGAGGCGCGTTTGAGTCTGGAGACCCCCTGTTCTCGCAGGCGGATAATAAGCTTCTGTTTCAGAAGCTCCACAGATCTTAGCCCAGGTCCCTTGTAGTGGGGCAGCCTCGTGTGTTAATAAAAATAGATCTGTGATCCAGTGTTAATGTGTTTACCTTGGTTCTTGTCCTACCTTGAAGCCATGGCATGTCTCTAGGATTGGAGTTGTATCATATTTACATAACAACATATATTTGTAAAGTTCACACTCATCTGTGGGTGTCCTGGCACTAAAATAACCGGTGTTTTATTTTCGCTGATGTTTCTGTAACCACCAATGTTGCTGCATTTTACAGGGCCCCTAGCTTGGTTGTAGTCGCGAGTGGTTTTTCGCAGTCAGACTTAGCTCTTGTTACGCTTTCAGCTTCCTCGAATAGTTTATTTAATCTTGGTAATTTCCGGTGTTAATCAGAGGGAGATATTGTGATGTTAGAGTTATCTGTTCGAATGTGAAAACTGGGGTTTTCACTTTCTCCTTCAGCATAATTTTTGTCAATCCCGAAATAGGGTAGTTACTTTTATTATGTTTTTTATGGGGTGAGTTGTTCCTGATACATGAAAGTAGTTTCTTGCCTCATGGAGGCTGAGTCACTTAGACCCCATCCAGGATTAGATCGGAGCACAAACTCCTCTCTGTGGTCTTGGTTATTGATACATTCTCTGGATAGTCGAGAATGTTGCTCGGGTGTCGTCAACATAGTTATGAAAAGACCCCCTGTGAGGGACATTGACTGTCCCTGTGTACTCAACGCCCCTTCTACCTGACACCCCATGAAAGGACCTCCTGTGAGGGACAGTGAGTGACCCTGTGTGCTCAGCGCCCCTTCTACCTGACACCCCATGAAAGGACCTCCTGTGAGGGACAGTGAGTGACCCTGTGTGCTCAGCGCCCCTTCTACCTGACACCCCATGAAAGGACCTCCTGTGAGGGACAGTGAGTGACCCTGTGTGCTCAGCGCCCCTTCTACCTGACACCCCATGAAAGGACCTCCTGTGAGGGACAGTGACTGACCCTGTGTACTCAACGCCCCTTCTACCGGACACCCCATGAGAGGAGGCGTCAGGTAGGATTAAGTCATCATGGGTGTGTGTTTGGGCCATCAGCTTTAGTAACATCCTAGCTGTGGAATTTACTGCATCCCGATTATCAAAAACATTTGTTTACAGATATGGAATGCCATTTTTAGCTGCCAAGTTGAGGCAAAATCCTGACTGCCACTTTTTCAAGACGTTGTCACTTTCTGGGCGCTTCTGTAACTGATTTGCTGACGCCTTTCTCCTGATCCCTCAAGACTGGGCCATAGCGCTTTCTCTCATCTGAATCAACATTATCTTTGGTATTCTGATGGTGCCCCATATTCTCCTGTGTAACAAAGACTGTCTCCACCAAGACAGGGTCAGAGATGTAGAAATGTTGTTAAACCGCCTTTGAAAGGCAGACATCACCTTGGCCTTCAGCGACTTCAGTAACCAGGTTACTGCTAACCGTGGCTTTTTGTTGCCTTTCAGAAGAACTGCTAGGTTATTTGTGTGAAGTATTTCTCTCAGATTGATAGTTTTCTTTCCAAAGAAACACTAGTGTTTCTCACACCATTTTGTTCTCCCTCCTCGAGTGTTCACTCACAGTAACTGGTCAGCGGCAGTCCTTCAAATCCTGAATAATTTCCTCAGTGTCAGCAGGCTTTCTGATCTTGGTTAAAGAATCGTTTTTATTATTATTATTATTATTATTATTATTATTATTATTATTATTATTATTATTATTATTATTATTATTATTATTATTATTATTATTATTATTATTATTATTATTATTATTATTATTATTATTATTATTATTATTATTATTATTATTATTATTATTATTATTATTATTATTATTATTATTATTATTATTATTATATATTTTTTTATATATTTTTTTTATTTTGCATCCAGGATGGCAGATTTGTGCTTTTCTCAATTATTTTTAGATTCTGTAAGTTCCTGCTCTAGGTTCTCCCAAACATCTACTCCTTTGCTTAACTGTCTCACTCTGGAAAGGCCTCCTGAGCCCTGAACTCTGTTTTTCTTTCCTTCAGCCAGTGGCTCCATGGACTCCTGCTTGATGATCTGGAATATGAAACCACAGATGAGGGGCTATCGCTTTGTGGGTCACAAAGATGCCATTCTATCCGTCCAGTTTTCACCATCTGGTCACCTGGTGGCTTCTGCATCTAGAGATAAAACTGTCCGTTTGTGGGTGCCAAGCGTGTAAGTATGGACCGAAAAAGCCTTACAACAGATGTCGAACCGCCCACTGTGCTGTAACATCTCTTCTCAGTGTTTGAAAGGAGGTTCCTTCGAGAGAGATGAGCAATGGGGAAGATTTGGCTCAAAGCTCTAACCCCTAAAAGTAGCTGCAGTGGTTGCCATGGGGGCCGAACTAATACTTTATTGATATTGGGCTCTTCAGAAGCTTTAAATAAACAGAATCTCTCTTTCTACATCCACTCTTCGTGTTGATGTTCATCTTTGGAAGCCTCCTCCCGAGGGAATTTAAAAATATTTAGCTATTGATTTGCTGGCAATATTTGGGCATTACCCAGTGTCGTACTGGCAAATCTGTACTCTTGACCTCACCCACGTCCCTGGAGGTCTGGGAAACATTTGTTTTCAAAAGTGTTGTGTCCCGTTATCTTAAGTTACTACGTGTGTTCATCCTTCATGGCTTGTTAGACTCTTCCTCGTATAAATGCCCTTTTGCGCCAATAGTACTTTGTTTTATGCTGTCCAAAATGTTTTTTTTTTTTGGGTGGTTTTGGGGAGTTGAGCTGGGATAAGACCGTCCTGATAAGTGTTTGTGTCTACGGCTCATGGTATGTTATGTTATAAAGATGTGGTGTGTACCCTTGATTTTGTAAAGCTATAGCTACACTTTGTGGATTAAAGCGAGTGCCCAGAGTAGGTTACAGACTCCGCCCTGAGGAAGCAGCGGATCATTTGGGGGCACTTGGATTTTTCACTCAAGTGACCTGCCGCCCACCTCACTCTACTGTTCGCCCAGGTAAAACCCCAGACTATTAAGTCAGACCCGCACCATAACTCGTGCTTGCTTTTGTAGGCACCCTGCACCTATGGATCTGGGTCTCACTCCCTTGAAGATGGCTGCCATAGTGACCGAGTTGAAGGGTCCATGGTAGCTTGAGGGCACCCTGCACCCATGGAAGCCTGGTTTCACTCCTTTAAAGATGGCTGTCCTGGACATCCCTGGCTATCTCCCAGTGTCTCCTTTAGCTGAGTCCTCATACCTAGCAGAAGGCATCAGCCTCCCATGCCTTAGTCCATGTGGCCTCAGCAGAGCACAGCGACTGCAGCGATCTCCTCGCAGGAGTCTCCATCCCATGGTGGACCAGTAGCTCTGCACTTCAAGCTTTATCAACCTCTCCGCTGCATTTGGCTCCTTGGTGGCCAGGTCTCCTTCAGAGAGTGCAGGTCTTTGCACGAGCACGCGGATGAGCTTTATTAGCATTACTCGTTTCATGTTTGTACTACGTGAAGCAAGTGCTCCAGAGACTGAGCTGTGGAGCAGAACCACACAGTAGAAGAAAGTGTTCGATGTGTTTGCATCGTCCACTGAAGACCAACACACAGGTGGAGTCACCTTAGAGCCTGTCGCCCCCCACTTGTTCCACTCTACGGGCTGCACAAGGAGGTGTTTACAGCCTTGATCGAGTCATTCTTGCAGTGTCAAGAGCTTTACAAAACACACACTCATACATACGTACACACAGACGTCTAGTAGTGTTAACGGCCTACAGGAGCAGAGAAATCACATTATAGTTTCTGTTTTGCAGAAGAATATGAAGCCAGAACACATGTGTGCAATGACTCCACACATCAGTAACCAGCATTTTACATCTTGGGTTCATGCTGTCCATGGACAGGCTGAAGGCTGTGTGTGTGTCTGGCTGGGGTATTCAAAGGACTTGTGTCCACCTGTGGTTCACAGCGTATCCTGATGTACTTATCACATAGTATGCATTCTTGTCCCCTGCATGCTCCATTGTCTGGGCTTCAGCATTATCACTGACGTAGCTCTGGACTGGTGAAAAACAATTCCCGTGTAGGTCTCTGGGAGCACAAGATCAATTAATCTGTACTTCTGTAGCGCGGCTTACACCTGCGGGGGCTCAAGGCACTATTGTGAGCGTGCTGCTCAATCGAATAGTCAGATCTTGAGGTCCTTCCTGAACTGTTTCAGTGATGCGGTCTGTCTGAGTTTGAGAGGTAGTGTGTTCTGTTTCTGGGCTGCGAGGTAGAAGGATCTTCCCCTTGCTGTGGTTTTTCGGATTCTGGGAATGGCTGCGAGGACAAGCTGGGAAGTGGAGTTGTCTGGGTGTGTACAAGGTCAGGCAGTGGTTGAGGTAGGCTGGTCCTGTGTTGTACAGTGCCTTGTAGGTGTGTGTCAGAAGCTTGTATGTGATGCGTTTGTTAACCGTGAGCCAGTGTAGGTCTTTGAGGTGGGAGGAGATGTGGCTGAGTCGGGGGATGTCCAGAATGAGCCTGGCTGCTGCATTCTGGATTCTTAGTAGTCTTGATTGCAGTTTCTTTATGATTCCGGCACAGAGTGTGTTGTTGGTGGGGATCCACTTGAAGATCTTTGAAAGAAGTCAATGGGTGTAGAAGCATGACCGCTTTGATTTGGCGGGTCATGGTCAGAGATGAGTCCAGGGTGATGCCCAGATTGCGTGCGTGGTTGGTGGGAGTGGGGGGTGTTTCCCTGGGCAGATGGCCACCATGAGTCATTCCAAGCATAGGGGGTGGAGCCCATTACAAGCATCCTTGTCTTGTCTGAGTTGAGTTTGAGGGAGCTGGCTTCCATCTAGCCGGTGACTGCTCTCATTCAGTTGTGAAAATTTCTCTTGGCTTTTGCTGGGTCGCTGGTCAGGGAGGGGATCAGTCGGGTGTTGTCGGAATAGGAGACGATGTTTAGGTCCTGTTTGATTTTGGTGAGCGGGGCCATGTAAATGTTGAAGATCGTCGGGCTGAGTGGGGATCCTTGGGATACTCTGCAGCAGGTTTCTTTGGGTTCCAGTGTGAACTGTGGTTGTCTGACACTCCGTGTCCTGGTGAGGAAGGAACTGATCCATTCCACTGCTTCATCGCGGGTGCCGGCGTCTGGAGAAGAGGGTGGCGTGGGACACGGTGTCAAATGCTGCGGAGAGGAGGATGAGTCCATCTGTGTTTCCGTGTCCAGGATACATTGCATTACCAGCATCATTTCAGCCTATGAAGAGATGCATAGGTTCCTCAGAGGAGCAGATGGAGATGTACCAAGGTCCAGGGGGTCAAAGGCCCACAGCATCCCAAGTGTAGCCGTCTTTTACTGTATACAACTAAGGTACAAGAGAGTAAGTTTATTTTCAAAGCACTACCTTGAGCCTTGGTGTTCTGGTTCAACAGGCTGTAAATCTGCGGTTAACCACAGGAGGTCTCACCTCTCCACAGGATTGTTGCAGCTTCCCCTTAAGACTGAAACGCACGCTTTGCACAGAGAATGTATACAAAAAAAGAATGACGTTTTTGAAACTACCTCGCTGCTGCATTTTTCTGCCAGGTTTTACTACATAGTGTGATTTGTTATTTTTTACCTTTTAAAAGATTACAAATAACAGAATCAGAATTGTTTAATGGGCTTATTATTTTATTTCACTTAGGACGTTTTTTTCTCATTTGTGTTTTGGGGTCCTGCATGTGGGCGAACATATCCAGTGTTTTGTGGATTTAATGTAGGTAACCTTGTAGGGATCTGGTGTTTCGGGTAAGCCACTTTTTCTTCTTGCGAACGGTATTGGTGTTGCAGCTTCTAATTAAAGGCAGATAATGGTTGTGTATTCACCAAGCTGCAGTCTGTTGTTCCAGCCACTACCCTAAGTTGAATGTGTCCTCCACAGACTTTGAGCCATCACCATGGCAGCAGATTCCTGTCTCCAGTGAGGTGGGTTCATCATCTACCTGCGCTGTACAGGTGTCAACCTTGGCTCTTCCTTTCCTTATTAGACTTACAAACCAGGCCCTGGGCTCTGCTTCCCTGCATGGGCTCCTCTTCCAGCCTCTCCCATTCCAGGTGGACTAGGCCTTGGGTGTTTCATCCTCCGTTGAGGTCGGTGTCACAACGTGCACATTAAACACAGCAGTTCTTTTACCCTGATCTCCACGCTCCAATGCATGCCCTGGGTCCTGAACCCCTAACTAGGGGTGCAGAAGATGAGCAAACCCAGCTGTGGTGCCTCTGCATGGTAAGCAGGGGTGCATCCACCCCTGTGTGCCCGACTGCATGTGTGACTGGTATCCGCACTATGTTTGCTCTTGCAATCGTGCTCATCTGGCGTGTGTGCCTGTCCACTGTGTAATGGCAATGCTGACATGACCTGACATTGTGATTAAAGTCTCTGATGCAGAACAGATCAATGCTGTTTCTATCCCGTGTGTGTGTGTGTGTGTGTGTGTGTGTGTGTGTGTGTGCGCACGCACGCACGACTGCCCGAGGGTGTCTTTCCCTGTCACATCCATGTGGTTGTGATATCTCTTAGTTAAGGAAAGTTGACAACAAATGAGTACGTCTGGCCCACCCAAGCCACGTGTGCTGTTGATTTTCAGTTCGTACCCTCGTTTCACTTTGTTTTTACCAGTATGCAAGTTGTGTGTGTGTGTGTGTAAAAGTAAGATGTCTGTAATAATGACGATAGATGCGATGTTTCAAGATGTAGGTTCTTTAATAGGAGTATCTTATCCACAGGAAAAGGAGACGACACAGGACAGCCAGCTCTTCAACAGGTCCCTCGGAATCCTCTGCCCCAACACTCTACTCTGATGTCAAAGATGACATCAGTACTAGAAATGAGGTCCAGAAATCCCTCACACTCTATTTTTGACATTCTACCACACACCTTCCCCTTCTAAACAATTACAACCCCTGTGACAAAAGGCATTAAAAAAAAATGAACCAATTAAAAAAAAAAAAAAAAAAACGAAAATACAAATACATAAAAAAACAATAATGAAACTATATACAGAAGAAAATTCACTAACATGAAAATCCTTATACCACCCACAAATATTTGAGAAATGTACACTTTCTTTGAGATGACCACACGGTTGAGATTTCACACCCTTCCATCTTTAATTTTCACCGCATTTCTGAAAAGCTTGATAACCTCAAATGGACCCTTAAACTTACTTACATACCTACCTAACCTAGGATTCCTAATTAGAACCTTGTCCCCAACCTTTACCTCAATTTTGCATGCATTCTTTCTCTTATCATAGCTTTCCCTCCTTTTTTCCAAGCATTTTCTTCCTTTTCTTTTTTCTTCCTTACTCTTGTCACACCATGTTACACACTCATTCTTGCCCCAACACACCCAACCTGGAGCCAGACGTGTGTTAGCCTTCCGGCCCCTGAAGACTTCAAACTGCACTTTACCCGTTGTGGTGTGAGGTGATAGTCTGTATGCATGAAGAAAATTCTTAAGACCATCCCTCCAATTCCTGCCAGCAGCAACCTCCAATTGTATACACTCCTTTATGCATTTATTAAACCTTTCCACTGTACCATTGCCTTCGGGATGATACAAAGAACACTTTCTGTGTGTAATACCTCTGGACTTGAAATACTCTTCCATTTCATTTGACACAAACTGGGGTCCATTGTCAGTAAGAATAGTATTGGGTAAACCCTCACGACTAAAAATCTCATTAAAGAAATCAATCACTTTCTTGGCTTCCATACTACCACTGATGGTTATCTCGGCCCATCTCGAAAACTGGTCCACCAGAACTAAAACATAGTTACCTACTCCTTTCCCATAGATTGGTCCTACCACATCAACTGCCACAACATCCCATGGTTTGATAGAAACTTCTCGAGTGCACATTGGTGGTATTCTTGTTTTGTATACGTTATCGCTATTGCAGCAATCATGACAATCTCTCACTTTTCTTTCAATCATAAGATCCATGCCTGGCCACCAATAGTTAAGGCAAATCCTTGCTTTTGTTTTGCTCATGCATTGATGTCCTTCATGTCCTAATTCAATGATCCTCTCAAAGAAACTGGGACAACTAATCTGAACCCACGCAACAAAATTCCATTCTCTACAGACAATTCATCTCTCACCTTCCAAAATCCTCCCAGCTCTTCATCCCCCTTCACATATGAATTCCATCCACTGCTGTGTTCTTTACATACTCGTCGTAACACAGCATCCTCCAAAAATGCTCTCAACCACTCATCTTGTTCGACAATACCTCTTGTCACATTACAAACACTAATAACATCCTCTTGGTTCTCTCCCGAACTACTCTCTACTTCCGTACTCAGTCTGACAAGCAATCCGCAACCTTATTACTAGGACCTGGAACATAAAGCATTTTGAATGCAAAATCTTGTAATCCCACTATCCACCTACTAATCCTTCCAGAGATCAAATCCAGTCCTTTTTTCATAAAAACTTCCACTAGAGGTTTGTGGTCAGTGAAAATTTGAAATTCTTTTCCCCACACAAAATTTTTCAATTTATTAACCGCCCAAAACACACTCAAGGCTTCCTTCTCAATCGTAGAGTAATTTGCCTCCGCTCCTCGCAAAGTCCTAGAGCAGTACACAACTGGTTTCAGATTGTGCTCACCTACATCCTGTAAACGTACTGCCCCAAGTCCCTTTACACTGGCATCAGTCATAATTACACACACCTTACTGGGATCAAATGAACTTAAACTTCCAACTGATGTCAATTCTCTCTTTATACTTTCAAATTATTTTTTGCACTCATCATCCCACACAAATTCTCTCCCTTTCTTCAACAGTTCTCGCATATTGGTCGTTTTCGATGCTAAATTTGGCAAACATTTAGCATGAAACTCAACCATTCCCAAAAAGGATAACGATTCCTCCCTCTTCTCTGGTTCACGTAACCTTAAAATGTTCATCACAAGATCCTCCTTAGGACACACCCCTTTTGAAGTTATCCTATGACCTAAATACTCTACCTCAGACCTACAGAAAAAACATTTTTTAATTTTAAGAGTCAACCCATGCTCTCTTAAAATTGCTAACACCCTCCTGACTCTTGTATCATGCTCCTCTTCAGTCTGTGCGTGAATTAGGATGGCGTCTTGGAAGCATTTGACCCCTGGTTCTGAGCCAAACAAATTGTACATTAAACGCTGAAACACAGCTGCTGCAGACACTAGGCCAAAAGGCATCCTTCTGAACCTGAAAGTTCCAAAAGGTGTTATGAACGTGGTGTAGTCCCTTGAATCTTCAGGTAAAATGACCTGATGATATGCTGATGTTAGGTCCAATTTGCTGAAATACTTGGACCCATGTAGCAGTGTGACCATTTCCGTTATGTTGGGTACCGGAAATTGATCACTCACTACACATTTGTTAAGATTCCTCAAATCCACACACAGTCTAATGTCGCCAGACTGTTTACATGCGACTTCTATTGGTGACACCCATTCCGACGATTCCACTGGCTCGATTATTCCATCCTTGCATAGTCTCTGTATTTCTTTCTCCACGTCATCTTTCATTGCAATAGGAATGGGACGCACCTTAGATACTACCGGAACCGATCCTTTTTTAACTCTTATACGATGAACGTACTTCTTAAGACAACCCAGTTTGTTGCTGAATACATCCTCATAATCATTGACAAAACTTGGTAAGGTATCTTCATTGATTCCTTGCACAGAGAACTCAGACACATTTTGCACGTTCTCAATAAATTCTTCTCTAATCATTACGGGTGTAGCAGAGTTGGGATCCAGAATGACATTCAAATCCCGTTGGTGTGGCCAACTCAAAACACTATCTCCTTTGACCGGCACTTACATTTTCCCAAAAATAGTGTTCTTCCTAAATGAAATTTCCGACTCAAAATATCCCCTTAGCTGAATAGTTTGACCACCATATGCTCCCGGAATAACATCTGGATCCTTTAAATGAACTTTGTCACTCAAATGCTTGTCAAAAAACTCATTAGATAACGTCAGCCATGCTCCAGAGTCAAATAACACTTCTGTGTCTTTGTTTAAAATGGAAACAATGTCTCTTGGATGACTCCTTTTCTGAGTGTTTGCTGAGATTGTCAAAATACAATCCTCCACCACGTTCACAGACGCTTGACTTTTACTTGCCTTACAACATTTGGCAAAGTAACCCCTTTTATTGCACAACCTGCAGATGATATTGGCCGCTGGACATTTCTTATATGAAGCAAAATGACCAACATTCCCACATTGGAAACACTTTAAGTCCTTCGATTTAAACCACTGTCCTTGAGTCACTTTATCTTCTTCCTTCACACTAGAACCTTCTTTACTTAGGTCTTCTTTTTTTTTTTAACGACTTTGTTGACTGAAAAGTGATTTCCTCTTTCTAACTCTTCCACACAGGCTAAAGTGTGTTCCACTCCCTTAGCTAACACTATTACTTCATGTAAAGAAGGATCATCTTTGCTCCATAATTCCTGACGAATTTTATCACTTGAACATCTTAACATGAATTGGTCTCTGATTCGTTCCTCAATGGTGACTCCAAATTTACATGTAGATGCTAACTTTCTCAAAGCTGTAATATAGTCTTCAATACTTTCCCCAGGTTGTTGTTGTTCTCATACCAAAATGGTACCGTTCTAAAATAGTACCAACTTTAGGTAAAAAATGTAGGTCCATTTTTTTCAAACATATCTCGAACTCATTTAAATCTGCCCCTTCATCTCCTGTGTCTCGTTGCCACTTGTAATAATGACGATAGATGCGATGTTTCAAGATGTAGGTTCTTTAATAGGAGTATCTTATCCACAGGAAAAGGAGACAACACAGGACAGCCAGCTATTCAACAGCTCCCTCTGAATCCTCTGCCCCAACACTCTACTCTGATGTCAAAGATGACATCAGTACTAGAAATGAGGTCCAGAAATCCCTCACACTCTATTGTTGACATTCTACCACAATGTCCTATTTCTAACGCGTTTTATGCACCCGCTCTGGTTTTCCATTCGACTTAATAAGGTATTAATCCGCCTTTCCTTTAGAATCGATACGTATGAGTGCATACATGTAGTAATTAGATGGAGATCTTGATTGTCCCTGGTGAAGGCCTTTGTCCTGTCTGGACATTATCACAGGCTGAAACATGTTTGCACCTTCATGGATGTATCAGTCATAAGCACTCGTCACTCACCCCTTTTGTCATTTTTTTAACTTACTTGTGGTACACTAAATAAAAATAAATGTATTTGGCTCTACCTTGAGGTAATCTTAGTACCCTGGATCCCTTCCCATAATCCAGTAGCTTCTTACAAAGAACTCCCACAGAAAGAGGTTCAGCACATCCTGGTAGCCTATGTACAAGGAATGGGTAAGGCCACTGACAGTGAAGCATGCCACAAGGGTGGGCGAGGCTTCCTTTTCTAGGGATGTCTTTTGGTAATTTCTAAGGTCATTACCACTTACAGTTGTCGCATTCATTGTGCAATATTGTTTTATATTTACATGGGATGTCATGTTGTGTTTTGCCCTTGTCGTCTCACTCTGTGATTTTAAAGTGAAGTCAGGTACCTAGAGGGAGCACACCAGGGGAGCCCTCATGGACAGCGTGAGACAGCTATCCATGTTTTAGGGTGGTCCCATACACCGTTTTGAGAGTTATTACTATAATCAAAACTTTTTTTCTGTGTAAAAGACGACTGTGGTCTAGTGACTTCTCTTCTGTGAAGTCCTGTTTTTTCCTGAGCCTCCGATCCTTTCAGGCCTTCAGAGTGTGTATTAAGCGCGTGTATGTGCAGTGGTTGTGTTGCACTTGTGTGTCAGTACTGAGACCACTGGTATTTATTTTGGATGGACCCTGGTTTAGCCTTGCACAAGCTGGGGGGCGGGTGCAGTTCCCCTGGACAGCGAGAGTGTATTGACTGCTTGCTTATGGCTGGGGGGTGAACCCCCAGACACTGATGTGGCGAGATTGGCTGTAGGGTAACTCTTAGATATTTATTCAGGTCCTTGTTAGCAGAGGGCCCCTGATTAGTTCTTCCTGAACACTGCGTCGTGGTAGGGGGCGCGGGGTGGCCTCTGGAAGGCTCTAGATCGGTCCTGTCCGAATTACTGTTTCAGAAAGGCAGTCGCCAGCCAGGGGCAGAGGTCTGACACCTCAGTGGGCCCTTGTTTTGAGTTGTCCTGCTGGACTGATCACCTTCAACAAGGCTGTGTCTGCGCTGCAGTCAGAAAATTACATTAGAAAAGAAAGAGACTCAGAACGGTTCTAAAACCTTAGATAGCAGATCTGCATCTCCTGTTTGAAAAATGATATGAATGTGGGATCCAAAGAGCTCCAGTGTGTTCTAGTTCCATATTCTTCATGACCAGGGAAGCCAGTGCCCTGCAGAGAACTCTAGGGACTGCTGTGTGACCAGGGCTGGTGTCTGCGTGGCAGAGAGCATCACCTGATGTCTGCACTTATTGCTGGAAGGGCTGCATGCCTTACTCCTGCCACAGCAAAAACCCAGACGAAGCTGACAGAGAGGGAACAAAGCCAGGAGTGATCTGTGCTGTGGAAGGTCTCCCAGTCTCTCGACTTTCAAAGCCCCATCCTCGTGCATTCTGCCATCCTGTGGTGCATCTGAGAAACTGGTGCTGCCGCCTCCCAGCGTCGGAGCTGAAGATCCCTTGTTGCTGCGGAAGCTGTTATCAGGGCCGGTCTGCAGCTGCCAGGGATCTGCGCCCGCTGCCAGGGATCTGCGCCCGCTGCCAAGGATCTGCGCCCGCTGCCAAGGATCTGCGCCCGCTGGTGAACCATGCTGCAGTGCCTGAGCGCCTGTCTTCATTTGGCACGGGAGGCCGCAGTGACCAAAACCAGCGCAAACCTTGCAGACCTGCCCCTCTAACCCACCGACCAGTGTGTACACTGAGAGCGCTGCTGCTGTAGCAGGAGTGAGTACGCGGAGGGCGCCTGCCAGTGGCACCCGCGCCACAGCTCCACCAGCCGCCCTGCCAGTGGCACCCGCGCCACAGCTCCGCCAGCCGCCCTGCCAGTGGCACCCGCGCCACAGCTCCGCCAGCCGCCCTGCCAGTGGCACCCGCGCCACAGCTCCGCCAGCCGCCCTGCCAGTGGCACCCGCGCCACAGCTCCGCCAGCCGCCCTGCCAGTGGCACCCGGCGTCACAGCTCCCCCAGCCGCCCTGCCAGTGGCACCCGGCGTCACAGCTCCCCCAGCCGCCCTGCCAGTGGCACCCTGCGTCACAGCTCCCCCAGCCGCCCTGCCAGTGGCACCCGGGCCACAGCTCCACCAGCCGCCTCCTGCCAGTGGCACCCGCGCCACAGCTCCACCAGCCGCCTCCTGCCAGTGGCACCCGCGCCACAGCTCCACCAGCCGCCTCCTGCCAGTGGCACCCGCGCCACAGCTCCACCAGCCGCCTCCTGCCAGTGGCACCCGCGCCACAGCTCCACCAGCCGCCTCCTGCCAGTGGCACCCGCGCCACAGCTCCACCAGCCGCCTCCTGCCAGTGGCACCCGCGCCACAGCTCCACCAGCCGCCTCCTGCCAGTGGCCCCGGTGCCACAGCTCCACCAGCCGCCTCCTGCCAGTGGCCCCGGTGCCACAGCTCCACCAGCCGCCTCCTGCCAGTGGCCCCGGTGCCACAGCTCCACCAGCCGCCTCCTGCCAGTGGCCCCGGTGCCACAGCTCCACCAGCCGCCTCCTGCCAGTGGCACCCGCGCCACAGCTCCACCAGCCGCCCTGCCAGTGGCCCCGGTGCCACAGCTCCACCAGCGGGTAGAAGCGAGGCCTGGCTATAAACGAAGCATGCCCAGCCCTTGGGTAATCCAGAAAGACCCAGCCCTGCGCCTAACTACTGCCCGTGCCCCGTCCATACACCAGGGACCGGAGACATCAGCACCCGCCTACAGCAAGCAGAGGCCACCGGAGGGGGTGCAGATGACCTTACACTCCTGCATCTTAAGTCTCGTTGGCCTGGTTACTATTTTGTTTCGCTGTGAGGTGAATGTACGTTTTTTTGTGTCTAAAAGATGTGCACTGTGCTGGCAATGTCATTGTGCCTCTTGGCTGGTTCTTCACTTCCAAGCTCTTATCCCATCCTCCCAAACCCTCCCTGAGAAGCCTTTAGAGCTCGCCTGGCCTGCTGTGTTCTTCTCGCACAGACCTCCCTTCAGTTTCTTAAGTGTCAAATTATTCCAAGAGGTGGGACATGTGTGCGCTGTGGCCGGTGCCACATGATTCGGCCTCTAGAACGCGCCGTTCACTTTTCACGACCCCTTGACGCCAGGACTCAGTCAATGGGCAGGCCCAAGACTGAAAGCCAACTGAACTGCAACCACCCCACAACTCGCTGAGCAGTACTTCAGTGAGATGTATTTCAGGTAACAATCCAGTCAGAGACCTTTCTGGGCTAGTTGGTGGAAACGATCATCCAGGGAGGATCTACTCGAAAATTCCTAGGAAACGAGGGATACATTGTAGCAGCAAAAACAAACACTGGCAGCAGCAACTTTAGCAAAAGTTTAAATACCCAGAAAAACTCCAATATGATTGCTGTAGGTTTTTATAGCATCCATCTTCATTTTGCTATTTCTTGGCACAAAGCTCATTGGAGTGCAGCAGAAATTCGGGAGCCTCATCTGAGTTTGAAAACTGGTTCCCACCTGCACCTGTCTGAGGATGAGGCGCGGGTCCGGTGGGATCAGAGCCTGCCATTCACTCCTCAGGTGAACGCCGAGCACTCCCTCCCCGGGAGCCTTCAGTAAGAAGGAGTGATTACTTGTGTGCGGCCTGACGCCTTCTCTAACCTCTCACTTCATGTAGTCCGCTTTTAAACATTATTATTTCATTATTATCAAAACTCTCAGAATACACAACCGACAGTGGCCTGAAGCGCCCTCGCTGCTTTCCATCCTGGGAGACCGTTCCTTTGAACACCGAGACGGGTAGTTATTAAACTTCACAAACCAATAGTCATTGACCTAGAACAGTCAGCTTTTGGAAAATATCTGCAAACGTGACGATCATGTTACTCACAGAAATACCAAACTAAATGTGCATTCTTAACTCGCACATATTCACATGTCAGTCGAGAAGGGGAATAATTTGAAAAGTCATAATGATCATGCCATACTGAAGTGGGTATCTGTCAGCTTCTCTGCAAATCCTGGTAACTTGCAGAAGGTTTCAAAGGTTGTTGTGTTTGTGTTTTTTTTTTTTTTTGCTTTTTCACGTTTACTTGAAAATCAGGACACGTGACAATTTATTTTCAAAAGTTAAACTTACAAAGAATTCTTTTGTATGCATATCAAAGGTCATAGAAAACTAAAAAATGTCAAGTTTTTAGAAAAACGTCTGCATACGTTCTCCGTCTCAGTCTTACTGTAAGAAAATGCCTCCTTGGCATGGTCACCCCCTGACTTTTTGCCTTTGCTGATGCCAAGTTATGATTTGAAAGTGTGCTGGGACCCTGCTAACCAGGCCCCAGCACCAGTGTTCTTTCCCTAACCTGTACTTTTGTTTCCACAATTGGCACACCCTGGCATCCAGGTAAGTCCCTTGTAACTGGTACCCCTGGTACCAAGGGCCCTGATGCCAGGGAAGGTCTCTAAGGGCTGCAACGTGTCTTATGCCACCCTGGGGACCCCTCACTCAGCACAGACACACTGCTTGCCAGCTTGTGTGTGCTAGTGGGGATAAAACGACTAAGTTGACATGGCACTCCCCTCAGGGTGCCATGCCAACCTCACACTGCCCATGGCATAGATAAGTCACCCCTCTAGCAGGCCTTACAGCCCTAAGGCAGGGAGCACTATACCATAGGTGAGGGCATAAGTGCATGAACACTATGCCCCTACAGTGTCTAAGCAAAACCTTAGACATTGTAAGTGCAGGGTAGCCATAAGAGTATATGGTCTGGGAGTCTGTCATGCACGAACTCCACAGCACCATAATGGCTACACTGAAAACTGGGAAGTTTGGTATCAAACTTCTCAGCACAATAAATGCACACTGATGACAGTGTACATATTATTGTAAAATACACCCCAGAGGGCATCTTAGAGATGCCCCCTGAAACCATACCCGACTTCCAGTGTAGGCTGACTAGTTTTAGCAGCCTGCCACACACCAGACATGTTGCTGGCCACATGGGGAGAGTGCCTTTGTCACTCTGTGGCTAGTAACAAAGCCTGTACTGGGTGGAGGTGCTTCACACCTCCCCCTGCAGGAACTGTAACACCTGGCGGTGAGCCTCAAAGGCTCACCCCCTTTGTTACAGCACCCCAGGGCAATCCAGCTAGTGGAGTAGCCTGCCCCCTCCGGCCACGGCCCCACTTTTGGCGGCAAGGCCAGAGGAGATAATGAGAAAAACAAGGAGGAGTCACTGGCCAGTCAGGACAGCCCCTAAGGTGTCCTTAACTGAGGTGACTCTGACTTTTAGAAATCCTCCATCTTGCAGATGGAGGATTCCCCCAATAGGATTAGGGATGTGCCCCCCTCCCCTCAGAGAGGAGGCACAAAGAGGGTGTAGCCACCCTCCGGGCTAGTAGCCATTGGCTACTAACCCCCCACACCTAAACACACCCCTAAATTGAGTATTTAGGGGCTCCTAGAACCTAGCAAGATAGATTCCTGCAACCTAAGACGAAGGACTGCTGACCTGAAAGCCCTGCAGAGAAGACTGAAACACCAACTGCTTTGGCCCCAGCTCTACCGGCCTGTCTCCCCACATCAAGAAAAACTGCAACAGCGACTCGTTCCACAGGGTCGGAAAGGACCAAGAACTCCCGAGGACAGCGGCTCTGCTCCAAAGAAGAAACCTCTTTACAACAAAGAAGCAACTTTTAAAGACAACACGTTTCCCGACGGAAGCATGAGACTTTGCACTCTGCACCCGACGCCCCCGGCTCGACTTGTGGAGAAACAACACTACAGGGAGGACTCCCCAGCGACTGCGAGCCGTGAGTAGCCAGAGTTGGCCCCCCTGAGCCCCCACAGCGATGCCTGCAGAGGGAATCCAGAGGCTCCCCCTGTCCGCGACTGCCTGCTTCTAAGAACCGGACGCCTAGTAAGGACACTGCACCCGCAGCCTCCAGGACCTGAAGGATCCGACCTCCAGTGCAGAAGCGACCCCCCAGGTGGCCCTCTCCCTTGCCCAGGTGGTGGCTACCCCGAGCCCCCCCCCCTTGCCTGCCAGCTTCGCTGAAGAGACCCCTGGGTCTCCCATTGAACTTCATTGCAAACCCGACGCCTGTTTGCACTCTGCACCCGGCCGCCCCCGTGCCACTGAGGGTGTACTTTTTGTGCTGACTTGTGTCCCCCCCCCCCCCCCCCCCCCCCCCCGGTGCCCTACAAAACCCCCCTGGTCTGCCCTCCGAAGTCACGGGTACTTACCTGCTGGCAGACTGGAACCGGGGCACCCCCTTCTCCATTGAAGCCTATGTGTTTTGGTCACCACTTTGACCTCTGCACCTGACCGGCCCTTAGCTGCTTGTGTGGTAACTTTGGGGTTGCTCTGAACCCCCAACGGGTGGCTACCTTGGACCCAACTTTGAACCCTGTAGGTGGTTTACTTACCTGCAAAACTAACAAATAATTACCTCCCCCAGGAACTGTTGAAAATTGCAGTGTCCAGTTTTAAAATAGCTTATTGCCATTTGTGTGAAAACTGTATATGCTATTTTGCTAATTCAAAGTTCCTAAAATTCCTAAGTGAAATACCTATCATGTAAAGTATTGTTTGTAAATCTTGAACCTGTGGTTCTTAAAATAAACTAAGAAAATATATTTTTCTATATAAAAACCTATTGGCCTGGAATTGTCTTTGAGTGTGTGTTCCTCATTTATTGCCTGTGTATGTACAACAAATGCTTCACACTACTCCTTTGATAAGCCTACTGCTCGACCACACTACCATAAAATAGAGCATTAGAATTATCTCTTTTTGCCACTATCTTACCTCTAAGGGGAACCCTTGGACTCTGTGCATGCTATTTCTTACTTTGTAAGTGTAGGAAGTTGGCTCTGTATGCACTATTTCAATCTCCAGAAAACTTTGTGAAGGAGGGAAATCACCAACTCTTAAACTCTACCAGTGGAAGAACACTGCACACCCGGATCACCATCTCTTCACGGTCAGTACTCTACCAGAGGAAGAACACTGCACACCCGGATCACCATCTCTCCGTTGTCAGTACTCTACCAGTGGAAGAACACTGCACACCCGGATCACCATCTCTTCACTGTCAATACTCTACTACTGGAAGAACACTGCACACCCGGATCACCATCTCTTCACGGTCAGTACTCTACCAGAGGAAGAACACTGCACACCCGGATCACCATCTCTCCGTTGTCAGTACTCTACCAGTGGAAGAACACTGCACACCCGGGTCACCGTCTCTTCGCTGTCAGTACTCTACCAGTGGAAGATCACTGCACACCCGGATCACCATCTCTTCGCTGTCAGTACTCTACCAGTGGAAGAACACTGCACACCCGGATCACCATCTCTTTGCTGTCAGTACTCTACCACTGGAAGAACACTGCACACCTGGATCACCATCTCTTCACTGTCAATACTCTACCACTGGAAGAACACTTCACACCCGGATCACCATCTCTTCACGGTCAGTACTCTACCAGTCGAAGAACACTGCACACCCGGGTCACCATCTCTTCACGGTCCGTACTATACCAGTGGAAGAACACTGCACACCCGGGCCACCATCTCTTCGCTGTCAGTACTCTACCAGAGGAAGAACACTGCACACCCGGATCACCGTCTCTCCGCTGTCAGTACTCTACCAGTGGAAGATCACTGCACACCCGGATCACCGTCTCTCCGCTGTCAGTACTCTACCAGAGGAAGAACACTGCACACCCGGATCACCGTCTCTCCGCTGTCAGTACTCTACCAGAGGAAGAACACTGCACACCCGGATCACCGTCTCTTCGCTGTCAGTACTCTACCACTGGAAGAACACTACACACCTGGATCACCGTCTCTTCACTGTCAATACTCTACCACTGGAAGAACACTTCACACCCGGATCACCATCTCTTCACGGTCAGTACTCTACCAGTGGAAGAACACTGCACACCCGGGTCACCGTCTCTTCGCTGTCAGTACTCTACCAGTGGAAGATCACTGCACACCCGGATCACCATCTCTTCGCTGTCAGTACTCTACCAGTGGAAGAACACTGCACACCCGGATCACCATCTCTTTGCTGTCAGTACTCTACCAGTGGAAGAACACTGCACACCCGGATCACCATCTCTCCGCTGTCAGTACTCTACCAGAGGAAGAACACTGTACACCCGGATCACCATCTCTTCGCTGTCAGTACTCTACTAGTGGAAGAACACTGCACACCCGGATCACCATCTCTCCGCTGTCAGTACTCTACCAGAGGAAGAACACTGCACACCCGGATCACCATCTCTCCGTTGTCAGTACTCTACCAGTGGAAGAACACTGCACACCCGGGTCACCGTCTCTTCGCTGTCAGTACTCTACCACTGGAAGAACACTGCACACCCGGGTCACCATCTCTTCACGGTCAGTACTCTACCACTGGAAGAACACTGCACACCCGGGTCACCATCTCTTCACGGTCAGTACTCTACCACTGGTAGAACATTGCACACCCGGATCACCATCTCTTCGCTGTCAGTACTCTACCAGTGGAAGAACACAGCACACCCGGGTCACCATCTCTTCACGGTCAGTACTCTACCAGTGGAAGAACACAGCACACCCGGGTCACCATCTCTTCACGGTCAGTACTCTACCAGTCGAAGAACACTGCACACCCGGGTCACCATCTCTTCACGGTCAGTACTCTACCAGTGGAAGAACACTGCACACCCGGGCCACCATCTCTTCGCTGTCAGTACTCTACCAGAGGAAGAACACTACACACCCGGATCACCGTCTCTCCGCTGTCAGTACTCTACCAGTGGAAGATCACTGCACACCCGGATCACCGTCTCTCCGCTGTCAGTACTCTACCAGAGGAAGAACACTGCACACCCGGATCACCGTCTCTCCGCTGTCAGTACTCTACCAGAGGAAGAACACTGCACACCCGGATCACCGTCTCTTCGCTGTCAGTACTCTACCACTGGAAGAACACTACACACCTGGATCACCGTCTCTTCACTGTCAATACTCTACCACTGGAAGAACACTTCACACCCGGATCACCATCTCTTCACGGTCAGTACTCTACCAGTGGAAGAACACTGCACACCCGGGTCACCGTCTCTTCGCTGTCAGTACTCTACCAGTGGAAGATCACTGCACACCCGGATCACCATCTCTTCGCTGTCAGTACTCTACCAGTGGAAGAACACTGCACACCCGGATCACCATCTCTTTGCTGTCAGTACTCTACTAGTGAAAGAACACTGCACACCCGGATCACCATCTCTCCGCTGTCAGTACTCTACCAGAGGAAGAACACTGCACACCCGGATCACCATCTCTCCGTTGTCAGTACTCTACCAGTGGAAGAACACTGCACACCCGGGTCACCGTCTCTTCGTTGTCAGTACTCTACCACTGGAAGAACACTGCACACCCGGGTCACCATCTCTTCACGGTCAGTACTCTACCACTGGAAGAACACTGCACACCCGGGTCACCATCTCTTCACGGTCAGTACTCTACCACTGGTAGAACATTGCACACCCGGATCACCATCTCTTCGCTGTCAGTACTCTACCAGTGGAAGAACACAGCACACCCGGGTCACCAATTCTTCACGGTCAGTACTCTACCACTGGAAGAACACTGCACACCCGGGTCACCGTCTCTTCACTGTCAGTACTCTACCAGTGGAAGAACACTCCACCCTTGGACCACCCCCTACATCCACCACCCATGCACGCAATCTCTGCATCATACTGAGCTCCTCTCTCTCCATGACTCAGCCAATCAACGCCATATCATCCTCCTGCTTCAACACCCTTTGCATGCTACGCAAGACTTTCAAATGGATTCCTTTAGAAACAAGAACGACGGTCACCCACGCCCTCCTAAGCAGCAGACTGGACTACAGCAACGCCCTCTACGCAGGGACCACAGTCAAGCTTCAGAGAACTCCAGCGCATCCAGAACGCAGCCGCAATTCTCATCCTCAACCGCCCTCGCCACAAACAAATCTCCACCCACCTCAGATCCCTACACTGGCTGCCCATCAACAAAAGGATCATTTTCAAAATCCTTGCCCACACTCACAAAGCCCTCCACGGTCCCAGATGCCTACCTCAACGAACGAATCAACTTCCACAAACCAACTCGACAGCTCTGCTCCGCCGACCTCGCCATCGCAAAAGTCCCCCGCATCCAACGCACCACTCCCGGCAGCAGATCCTTCTCCCACCTCGCCGCCAAGACCTGGAACTCCCTCCCCACCAACCTACGCAAGACCCAGGGCCTCCTAAGCTTCAGAAAGCACCTCAAAACATGGCTCTTCGAGCAAAAACTCCCCTTAACTCCCTCCCCCCACCCGAGCGCCTTGAGACCCTACCGGGTGAGTAGTGCAGTTAAGAAATTTGTTTGATAGGCCACGAGCCAAGCAGGTTGTGGCCATAGAGCGGTGAAGGGCCATAGATCTGCAACATTTTGAAGGCATTGAGTCTATGGGAGAGCAGTAGAATCCATCCGGGGGGGGGGGGTGGCTGGTGCTCCACAGCCGCCAGTCCAGTGCATTGCTGCAGGAGTATGAAGGATGCAGCACACACAGCAAGCCAACAGTCTCAGTCATGGGACTCCCCAACATCTCCACAGAAGTCAAGAAGTATGGTCTGGGTTGTACCTGCGGGCCGCATGGTGGTGGTCTGGGCTGGGTGTAAGGTGGGCGTAGGGGAAGCAAAGCGCATACATCTAGTGGCTGAATTGAATAATGTGAAACCAGAAAACCTGGGATCAATCCCGGCTTCCCCACTTGAGCAAACAGTGTGATCCTAGGCAACTATTTTATTTCTCTTCACCTCCTTTACTTTATTATCAAATATAATATGACCTCAAAACGCATGACTATTCTGATGTACTAACGTGAAATGCTTCCGCACAATAATGAAATGTACTTTTTGAATTTTGAAAAGACTTGACCATATATTTACACGTTTCTTGCAAGGTGTCTTTCAGATGGAGATGCTTCTGAAGTTACTTGGTGGAAGACGCCTTATTTTCTAGTTTCCCTTTACTTCAGTATAAGTTTTCCTGTTTTAGTATCTTTTTAAATGTTGGTGCCGAGTCAAGTAAACGGCAGCCCGGAGCTGCTGTTGACTGGGGCATCAAATCTAGAGGTTTGGCAGCGTGGGAGTGGGTTGTAAACCTTGTAAGTTCCTGCAAGTCCTCAAGTTTTTTTTGGGTCCTCATACATTCCAGGGTTTCCTTACCTCAGAAGATCCCCCCCATCCCCCTGTGGCGGATTTATTCACCCTTAATATTGACACCATGCTTGGATAATACTCGCCAGGAGTTAATTAACTTAGGACTGTAGTGCCACTTTGTGTGAATTCCATGCACCTGTCAATCAAACCATTTGCGACTCTATGTTGAACATGCACTCTCAAAACTCTTTGTGAATTTGCTCAATACGTTTTTTTTTTTTTTTTTCGGTTTTTTATATATTACATTTATTTGTAATGGACAGCTTTGCGTAATTAAACTTAATAAATTACATTGTGATCCAAATTGTGGTTTCATAATGTTTAAGTTGTCTCTAACCTTTCAGTTTCCTGCGCCGATTTCCTCCCCTTTGTAGGGTTGTCTGTCATGCCCGGGAGTTCTGGTTCCACTGCAAGACCCCCTTGCTTCGGTGAAGGCTAAACTGACCACCACTGGGGGACAAAGGGTGTAGTCACTGATGCGTCTCACGTACTAAGTTTGGAGAAACATCTCTGAGTTTGTCTTCCAGTGAAGGACTGAGTGTCCGATCGGTGTAGGGTATCGTGTGCTGATGTAGAGGGTGCCTGGGCACCGGGCAGGTGCAACATTCCCTTTTGAAGGGTTTGCTGGGGTTGGGACATATTCTAAGGGGGCCAGGGACATGGTTCCTTCTTACTGCACAGATTGAAGTAAAGATCAGAAGCTCAGTCAAGATAATTGATCAGTCTCCGTTTCTTACAATATGAGGAGAGCGGAGAGTGGGTGCAAGGCCGGGGTTTTGGAGACTTGGAGACCTGGAGCCTGCGGACCAGTGAAGTCCTTCCTGTAAACTACTTCAGTGCTAATAGGCACATTACACACAGGAACAGCTAGATTACACTGTGTACGACTTTGAGGTTGTTTCTATAGCAACCGTACTGCCAAGCAATGACAGTGAATAGCATATTGTAAAAATAGATTTTAAACAAGCGGGTGGTATTTTTCCGCTCTGCACTGCGTTGTGTGTACAGAGTCCTTGCTGCAAAGCCAGGGTTTTACCAGAATGTTTCCTAAAGCAATGACTTCACCATAAACATGTCTGTCAGGAGGACGTGCTGGGGGTGTCCTGAGATCTGGATTGTGTGTAAAGAGTTTCAGGGCACTGTGTGCTTCGCTGATGTGTTGACCATGTCGTTGCAGGAAGGGGGAGTCCACCGTCTTCAAGGCGCACACAGGGACAGTCCGGAGTGTGTGCTTCTCCGGCGATGGCCAGTCCTTGGTCACAGCCTCTGATGACAAGACAATCAAAGTGTGGGCCGTCCACCGGCAGAAGTTCCTCTTCTCCCTGAGCCAGCACATAAACTGGGTGCGATGTGCCAAGTGAGTAGAGTTTAGATCTGCAGCCTTTACCGAAACCTGTAGTGCCAGCATGCGTGAGTAACACCCCGGAGCTGAGAGATTCCTCAAGAAGACATGGGTGCCACAGAGCCTGAGGTTGTACACACAGACACACTGACTCGGTATTAAACTACACATCCCCAGCAGTGCCCACTGCACCTTACCACTGTCTGCCACCTCTGCCTGCCCTAATCCTAGTCGCTTAACCCCCCACAGTGCTAGCGGTGTATCCCCTCTCCGGGCAGGCCTCAGTCCTCAGCGATCCCCTGAGCATCACTCACTGGAACCCTTCATACTCATTAGTACTCTGCTGAGCGATGCATCCATGCCGACCACAAGGGTTGCTGCTGCAGACAAGTCACCGCTTACCCTCCAACGTGTGCCACATACGTCAAGCTTACGATGTAAAGGTGACCCAAGTAATGGTAAGCGTTGTACCCGACTTCTAGAGCGCCACCGATTATCTGCACATCCTGGGGCGGGGGAAGATCACTCTTACCCGATTAGACACCTCGACCCACCAGAACGCTCACGGCTGGTGCAAATATAAACCCACAACCAAGCCCACTAGCTGCTGAATTATCTTCAGGCCCTAAACATCCATCACTTACTCAGTGGTCACTTCTCCGAGTAGAGCTGGTCCTAATGGTATTTACTTCCCAACTTTCACAAATCCAGCTGGTCCCTTTGAAGAAAAAGCAGTTAAATGTCTGCCTCGCAGCGCCTCCCTTCACCTCCTCTTAACAGGTGGCAGCAGGCGCTCATCAAATAGAACCGTCCAGAAATAAGCAAAAACCCACCCATCTCCATCAGACCTCAGCACAAGGCAGCGGTTCACACAGGCTCTGAAAATGTGAAACGCAGCTCTTTCCTTAAACACTAATCCGACTTCTAAAAAGGCCCCAAAACCATTCACAAATGGATCTCTGTATTATTTCTTTTTGGCAGTATTGTGCTCATGTGGTTTTACTGCTGCTTGAAACATACGCCAACAGAAGTTGAACACGCCAACAAGCAACAGACTAAAGAATATTGTAAATTCTCAAAACATGAAACTCCAGAACCCTCTAAACACTGTTCACTGGCAGAAGATAGAAGATACATAGTTTTGTATGAGCTGAAAAATACAACAGACATCTTTAAAAAAAAAAAACCTCACAGGAGAGTGGATAACTGATGGCAACAGTCCATGCTTGCCCTCAGTCCCTGTGATGAAACACAGCACAGCGTTTGTCAGCTAATCCGAGGGCCTCGAGAGACGGTGACAGGCCTTGCACACCTGGTAGGGCTGCAGGGGCCTCTGTTCTCTGCTCCCTCCGGGGCCCGTGGCTTTCTTGTAAAGTGCACTGGTCTTCAAGGGTTTGGTTCCTGTTCTGTTGATTGACATATCTCGGTCTCTCAGGGGGGGCAGTGTGTCAAAGTGTAAGGTTAAATGTCTAAATAGAAACTATTTTTACAGTAGTGATTTGGGAAAGCGCCTGTTGAAGTCGTCCTTCTCATCTAAGCTTAACTCCCAAGGTGGTCTTGCGTTGTGACCCGACCAGTGCTTGACGCAGCCTCAGATATGTGGCCATTCTGGTCTCTTCTGCCTTTCAACACATATAAAGACCACAGCCAGGGCAACGTGGTATGGTATTGCCACAGATGCAATGTTTCACTTGTTTGTCGTGCTCGGATTACTCCCCACAATCCGAGGCAGCCACCAAGCGAGGTTAGTACATCTAGATCCACGTAAAACACTTCATGGCAAAGCGTTTGTTCCAGATACTTTACAGCTGGTTTCATAATAACCACTGCAATATGCAAGTACTCGAGGAACATTGCCTGATTCACTGTCCCCTTCCCCCGCCCCTAGTTGTCTGTTCTCCCACAATCATTTCAAGTTGTCCTCTTTGAGCGGAAACCACGCTGCCCATCCGTGCAGACGCCGAGCTAGACCTTGGGGACCTTGTTAGATGGGCCAGGCAGCCAGTAAATAAACGCCATCGACAAGGACATCTGTGAAGTGCACAGAACTCTACCCTGTAGGCCCTGGTCATCCGAGAAGCCTCAGGGAGCTGTGGTGCTAGAACTGAAACGGGACAGTTGGGATGTCAGTCCTCGAGTTTCTCTAACTTGTTTTGATTGTCTGCTGGGAGGCGATTCATTGTTTCACTCCTCAGTGGCTGCCTTCAGCCTCAAAAGAAGAGCGACGGAAGCGACTTCGGGCTACTAGAAGTAGGCAGGCCTAACAACAGATGGCTATTCTATCTCTCTCCAAACAATGAAAACTGTCAGTCGACCTTGAATTGTATCTTCACCTCCACAACAAACCAGGCCAAAGGCCAGTTTCAAGGTGAATTGCCACAGTCTGAATGTTGGGCAAACACTCCAGTCCCCAGCGCATTCCATCATCCAGTCTGGAGTTCATTGCAGCCTAATGTGCTGAATTAATCTTCCAAGGTCTTTACCTTCAGTAGAAAGGTGGAGGTGTGGGGGAGCTTCTCGACGGCTGTCCATAGATGGCACTAAAGGAGAGCATGAGTTTCCCTTTCGTGATCTCGTGGGTGCCCTTACCTGCTTCTTGTAACGTGCCCACTTCTCCCCTTGATGGAAGGGAACCTTCTCCCAGACCTAGGACAGGTGGTTGCCCTTACCTCCTTCCTATAACGTGCCCACTTCTCCCCTTCATGGAAGGGAACCTTCTCCCAGACCTAGGGCAGGTGGGTGCCCTTACCTGCTTCCTGTAACGTGCCCACTTCTCCCCTTGACGGAAGGGAACCTTCTCCAAGGCCTAGGGCAGGTGGGTGCCCTTACCTGCTTCCTGTAACGTGCCCACTTCTCCCTTTGACGGAAGGGAACCTTCTCCCAGACCTAGGGCAGGTGGGTGCCCTTACCTCCTTCCTGTAACGTGCCCACTTCTCCCCTTGACGGAAGGGAACCTTCTCCCAGACCTAGGGCAGGTGGGTGCCCTTACCTGCTTCCTGTAACGTGCCCACTTCTCCCCTTCATGGAAGGGAACCTTCTCCTAGGGCACGTGGGTGCCCTTACCTGCTTCTTGTAACGTGCCCACTTCTCCCCTTGACGGAAGGGAACCTTCTCCAAGGCCTAGGGCAGGTGGGTGCCCTTACCTGCTTCCTGTAACGTGCCCACTTCTCCCTTTGACGGAAGGGAACCTTCTCCCAGACCTAGGGCAGGTGGGTGCCCTTACCTGCTTCCTGTAACGTGCCCACTTCTCCCCTTGACGGAAGGGAACCTTCTCCAAGGCCTAGGGCAGGTGGGTGCCCTTACCTGCTTCCTGTAACGTGCCCACTTCTCCCTTTGACGGAAGGGAACCTTCTCCCAGACCTAGGGCAGGTGGGTGCCCTTACCTCCTTCCTGTAACGTGCCCACTTCTCCCTTTGACGGAAGGGAACCTTCTCCCAGGCCTAGGGCAGGTGGGTGCCCTTACCTGCTTCCTGTAACGTGCCCACTTCTCCCCTTGACGGAAGGGAACCTTCTCCCAGGCCTAGGGCAGGTGGGTGCCCTTACCTGCTTCCTGTAACGTGCCCACTTCTCCCCTTGACGGAAGGGAACCTTCTCCCAGGCCTAGGGCAGGTGGGTGCCCTTACCTGCTTCCTGTAACGTGCCCACTTCTCCCCTTGACGGAAGGGAACCTTCTCCCAGGCCTAGGGCAGGTGGGTGCCCTTACCTGCTTCCTGTAACGTGCCCACTTCTCCCCTTGACGGAAGGGAACCTTCTCCAAGGCCTAGGGCAGGTGGGTGCCCTTACCTGCTTCCTGTAACGTGCCCACTTCTCCCCTTGACGGTAGGGAACCTTCTCCCAGGCCTAGGGCAGGTGGGTGCCCTTACCTGCTTCCTGTAACGTGCCCACTTCTCCCCTTGATGGAAGGGAACCTTCTCAGAGGGATGTGGGCTCAGAGCCTTGGTTGTGTAGGAGCGTTTTCCGAACGGTTCCATTTCATTTAGGTGCCTTGTCCTGGGATGGCGGTGAAGAGCTCTTGAGTCTCGTATAATTGTGGACATGAAGCCCTGTTGGGTGACATTAACAATTCTAAGATGCTCTTGGGTGAGCTCTCTTGCCACAACCCCCGTTAAGTTTATATTCCGTCCCTAGGCTGCGGGGCGGTAACCCCTCCACGCAGGATGAGGAAAGGATCTCGGGTTGCGTGTTACAGAAGACGTGGGCAGTGACTGGGGAACAGCAGCTCATGTGCTGTGGATTGCTTCCTTATTCTTTTCGGAGTCACCCCACAAGTATCTAGAGAAGCCAGAGGTCTTGATTCTCTACCCAGATTAGGGGGCGCAACTTTAGAGTGATGGTTTAAGAAGAGAAGATCACCTCTAACTTGACCTTTTCTGGTGACTAGGTTACTCCACCGGAGCAGCTCAGACACCAGGATTGTCACTTGTTGGAAACCTAATGTGATGCAGTTGAAGAAATCCATGAGGTCGCCCATGAAATCTGCGTCGTGCACTCAACATAAATAGATGCATCAGACAAAAGTCAAGTTTCCCAGACCTGGAGCAGACTCCCCGAGGAAGAAACCTTCACAGTGGGAGCGGCTGCAGCACCTTCTGTTTCTCCAACACCTCGTGTCTTGTTGTGAGATTGTACTTTTCTCTGAATCTAATAGCTCGGGTGGGGGGGTCCACACTTGGACTACCCCCTCCCCAAAAGTTATGAAACTAAAGCAAACCCCTCTGCCAAATCTTGAATGTATTGTGCTTGACTTACCGATTTGTTAGCACTGACCAACTCTAACACTGTTGTACCTTTGTGGTACTTGCACAGTGCAAACCCAGCCCAAAGGCAGTGCACACCAGAAGGCCTCCCCCTGCTCCAGCACCAGGCGAGACAGAATCCCCTCCACTGCCCTGTGCCCAAGGCGCGCCAGAAGCCCCTCCACTACCCTGTGCCCCAGGGCAGTGCACACCAGAAGGCCTCCCCCTGCTCCAGCACAAGGCGAGACAGAAGCCCCTCCACTGCCCTGTGCCCAAGGCGCGCCAGAAGCCCCTCCACTGCCCTGTGCCCAAGGCGAGCCAGAAGCCCCTCCACTGCCCTGTGCCCTAGGGCAGTGCACACCAGAAGGCCTCCCCCTGCTCCAGCACCAGGCGAGACAGAATACCCTCCACTGCCCTGTGCCCAAGGCGAGACAGAATCCCCTCCACTGCCCTGTGCCCAAGGCGCGCCAGAAGCCCCTCCACTACCCTGTGCCCCAGGGCAGTGCACACCAGAAGGCCTCCCCCTGCTCCAGCACCAGGCGAGCCTGAAGCCCCTCCACTGCCCTGTGCCCAAGGCGCGCCAGAAGCCCCTCCACTACCCTGTGCCCCAGGGCAGTGCACACCAGAAGGCCTCCCCCTGCTCCAGCACCAGGCGAGCCAGCAGCCCCTCCACTGCCCTGTGCCCAAGGCGAGCCAGCAGCCCCTCCACTGCCCTGTGCCCAAGGCGAGCCAGCAGCCCCTCCACTGCCCTGTGCCCAAGGCGAGCCAGCAGCCCCTCCACTGCCCTGTGCCCAAGGCGAGCCAGCAGCCCCTCCACTGCCCTGTGCCCAAGGCGAGCCAGCAGCCCCTCCACTGCCCTGTGCCCAAGGCGAGCCAGCAGCCCCTCCACTGCCCTGTGCCCAAGGCGAGCCAGCAGCCCCTCCACTGCCCTGTGCCCAAGGCGAGCCAGCAGCCCCTCCACTGCCCTGTGCCCAAGGCGAGCCAGCAGCCCCTCCACTGCCCTGTGCCCAAGGCGAGCCTGAAGCCCCTCCACTGCCCTGTGCCCAAGGTGAGCCAGAAGCCCCTCCACTGCCCTGTGCCCAAAGGCAGTGCACACCAGAAGGCCTCTCCCTGCTCCAGCACCAGGCAAGCCAGCAGCCCCTCCACTGCCCTGTGCCCAAAGGCAGTGCACACCAGAAGCCCCTCCCTGCTACAGCACCAGGCGAGCCTGAAGCCCCTCCACTGCCCTGTGCCCAACGGCAGTGCACACCAGAAGCCCCTCTACTGCCCTGTGCCCAAAGGCGAGCCAGAAGCCCCTCTACTGCCCAGTGCCCAAAGGCGAGCCAGAAGCCCCTCTACTGCCCAGTGCCCAAAGGCGAGCCAGAAGCCCCTCCACTGCCCTGTGCCCAAGGCGAGCCAGAAGCCCCTCCACTGCCCTGTGCCCCAGGGCAGTGCACACCAGAAGGCCTCCCCCTGCTCCAGCACCAGGCGAGACAGAATCCCCTCCACTGCCCTGTGCCCAAGGCGCGCCAGAAGCCCCTCCACTACCCTGTGCCCCAGGGCAGTGCACACCAGAAGGCCTCCCCCTGCTCCAGCACCAGGCGAGACAGAATACCCTCCACTGCCCTGTGCCCAAGGCGAGCCTGAAGCCCCTCCACTACCCTGTGCCCAAGGTGAGCCAGAAGCCCCTCCACTGCCCTGTGCCCAAAGGCAGTGCACACCAGAAGGCCTCTCCCTGCTCCAGCACCAGGCAAGCCAGAAGCCCCTCCACTGCCCTGTGCCCAAAGGCAGTGCACACCAGAAGCCCCTCCCTGCTACAGCACCAGGCGAGCCTGAAGCCCCTCCACTGCCCTGTGCCCAACGGCAGTGCACACCAGAAGCCCCTCTACTGCCCTGTGCCCAAAGGCGAGTCAGAAGCCCCTCTACTGCCCTGTGCCCAAAGGCGAGCCAGAAGCCCCTCTACTGCCCTGTGCCCAAAGGCGAGCCAGAAGCCCCTCTACTGCCCTGTGCCCAAAGGCGAGCCAGAAGCCCCTCTACTGCCCTGTGCCCAAAGGCGAGCCAGAAGCCCCTCTACTGCCCTGTGCCCAAAGGCGAGCCAGAAGCCCCTCTACTGCCCTGTGCCCAAAGGCGAGCCAGAAGCCCCTCTACTGCCCTGTGCCCAAAGGCGAGCCAGAAGCCCCTCTACTGCCCTGTGCCCAAAGGCGAGCCTGAAGCCCCTCCACTGCCCTGTGCCCAAAGGCGAGCCTGAAGCCCCTCCACTGCCCTGTGCCCAAGGCGAGCCTGAAGCCCCTCCACTGCCCTGTGCCCAAGGCGAGCCTGAAGCCCCTCCACTGCCCTGAAACACACGCAGGCCGGAAGGCCCCTCGCCGCCCTGGGCTCAGTGCAGGTCAGACCCCTCTTTGCCCTGAACTCAGTGGTCCCAGAAGTCTCTTCTCTGCCCTTGCCACAGTGCAGCCTAAGAGGCCCTTCACCGCTCCGCGCACAGGGCGATCCACAAGCGTCTTCCCGGGTATGAGCACAAGGACAGTCAGAGGGCATCACCGTGCTCGGTGCTTTCAGGACCTGGAGATCCGAGTTTAATACCCGAGCCCTGCAAGTGCAGCCACGTCACACAGATGTGCAGGCATCTTCCTCTGCAGGTTCACTGCTCTGGGTCTTGGCAGATTTCCAGCACAAAAGTAAAGGTTGTGAAAGGGAATCTATTGTGCGATAGTTAATGGTTTAAGGCTTCATGCATGAAATGGAGGCCACGTTGTGGGCTCTCTCACCCCAGCCAACCTGTGGTTCTTCATTCTCGTGTAGAGGTGAGGACTGCTGGGCCTGTCCACAGCTGGAACATCTGGCCACGGCGGAGGTGGCCCTGGTGAGGTGACCACAGCTGGCATTGTTTGCCCTGGTGGGACCTAAACATGAAAAATAAGCCATGCCAACGACGTACAGAGAGGAACCCTCGTACATTTGTTTCAGCAGGTCAAAAAAAGAATGCGACTGTGCCCAATACCCTTGGTACCCGCCTAGCATTCAGTGCTGCATTTGGAGCACTGAGACCCTGCCAAGCGGCTGAGGGATGGGGGTTGTTCTTGCATAATTACGCACTGTTAGGAAACCCACTGAAATGACATAAAATGCAAATCTAGCATTTACAGGCATAGTTTAGTGCGACATGCGGATGCATTTCCAGCACAAATGCTCTGAACAGCTGCCTGCTTCGTTCTGGTCATTGGTGGTGGTCATGTGCTTTCATTGTGCTGCAAACTACAGTAATTACGCAACCAGACGTAATATCTGGAATCTTGCATAATACGAAATTACGCCTGCGTAATTTAAATCATGCCTGAGCCTAGCGATGATCTCGAAGTATGGTGGACGGTCCTGCTTGTCAGAAGAGGCCGAGGCTTTGACTGAGCTCGCACAAAGACTGACTGCCCACCGTATTCACAATGGCTCCAGGCACTTTCAAACGTTTCCCGGGTCTTGCTGGAGACCTGGGGGGGAGGGGGTACAGCGTTAATTAGATCATATGTTTCTTATTTTTTACGTGCCGTGGCAGGCAAAGTAGGATTTCAGTCTTTTCAAATAAGGAAAAACAGATCACGAAGTCTGCGTGCAGCGAGTTTCCCTGCTGAAGCCTAGAATTCACCAAATAACTCAGTTACTGAACGGACGGTGGCAGACCAGGGTTAGAGAATTGGCTTGAATAG